>NW_007728481.1:251179-299117 GCF_000696425.1 Galeopterus variegatus
ACAGCACACAGCTCTCAGGATCGCGCTGTTTCCTGACGCGGGCGCTCCAGACCCGTCGCCATTTTTTCTCTGGTTCAAGCTATTTAAAGAAATCTTTGTTCAATCTTGAGATTACAACTAAGCTATTTGAGGAGACTTCGACGACCACACCTGACAAAGAATATAGACTTTCCAGAATTAGTCCAGGCAAGTCACTAAACAAAACAGCACTAACAACAGCAACAATAAACTGCAACAATAACATATTTGGAAATGGGGAGGGATCTGATTTCAAGAGCTGTCACATTATATTATTTCAAGTGTACAGTTTTCAAAAAACATGAAAAATGTGAAGAAAGAGGAAAGTATGGCAAATACATACAGAGGAAAAACTGCAGTCAATAAAAACTGTCCCTGAAGAAGTCCAGATGTTTAAGTTACTACACAAAAACTTTAAATCACCTATTGTAAATATATTTTAAAGAACTAAAGAAAATCCATGTCTAAACAATGAATGGAAAGTATGACAGCAGTGTCTTGCCAAATAGAGATTATCAATGAAAGGGCAGAGGATATAAAAAAGAGCCAAATAGAAATTTTGGATTTGAAAAATATAATAAATGAAATGAACCATTCACCTGGGGGTTCAAAGGCAAACTTCAGCTGGCAAAGAAAAACAAAAAATCAGTGACTTTGGAGATAAGTCAATTGAGATAATTGAGTCTGAAGAACAGAAAGAAAAAAGAATGAAACAAATGATCCAAGATGGAGAACGACTGTTAATGGATATGGGATTTCCTTGTGGGGTGATGAAAATATTCTGGAATTACATAGGGGTGACGGTTACACAATTTTGTGAATATGCTAAAAACTACTCAATTGTACATTTTAAAAAAGTAAATTTTATGCTATGCAAATAATATCTCAATAAAAATTAATTAATTAGGGCCAGCCTGGTGGCGCACTGGATAGTGCGCCACTTGGGAAGCGCGGCGACGCTCCCGCCCGAGGGTTCGGATCCCATGTACAGACTGGTTCCCACTCACTGGCTGAGCGAGGTGCGGGGGCAACGCCGAGGGTTGCGATCCTGTTGCCGGTCCCCGGTCCGGTACGGGGGCAACACTGAGGGTTGCGATCCGTTGCTGGACACGGAAAAAAAAAAAAAAAAAAAAAGACAAAAAAAATTAATTAATTAAAAATTTCCTAAAAGAGAATAGGATTTTGTACAAATTGAACAGGAAAAAGTACTTCATGTATCAGCATGCCAAGGAGCTACAAAACAGCTGGGATGGTGGCAGACCCACTGAGCACACGCCTTGTCTGGTAAGAGCAGCGTGGTCATTATGGCAGCTCCTGTACCACAGAGACCATCTCTGCTCTCCCAGATCCTTTCTGCAGGCTTTCTACTCACATCCTTCCCAAATAGTGGCTAGCTGGGCCTGGATCACTGACCAGCCGGAGTGCTTGGGAAGGAGATGGTTCTCGTTTTTAATCATTTAAGTGGCAAGGCAGCTCTTCCTTCCACCAAGGAGCATAAGGAATGCCAAGCACACAGCCATCAGGCAGCCAAAAAGCCAACAAATGAAGTGTCTGCTACTTCATGCTACTCTTCCTTCTTGCTGGTCACCCCTGGAAAGGTAGACAGAGGCTGGGGATGCCCTGCTGTCCCCTGTGTGCAGCTGGGATGAGTGATTGTAAAGACCGGGCAGGAATTGGGTCCTTGAGCACACTGTATTGTTATGATACCAAAACAAAGAGCTGGAAAAAAATATATATAACTGGTTGCTTCGAGTTTCTGCCTTCAAATAATTCAAGTTGTAGTGTTACGAAGAAGCACAGAATAATAACTTGTTTTATACACACACAAAACACCCATTTACATATAAAGTTGAACTTACTCTTGAAAATAATGCTTTGAAGTCACCCGCATTTATAGGTGAGTAAGTAGGCTCAGAGAGATCAGCCTTGGGGGCAGAACACACAGTTTAAAAGTGAGGCAGTTCAGGTCATTTCACTTTGGATATTATGTTGTTTTTCTTCCTTCAGCCACATGTCCCTTGGCCAGCATGAGTGGTCCTTAGTATTCTTAATGTTCTTATTCTATGATCCAATTCCAGAAAAGAGAAGTCATATTTAACTGAGTGGCCACTGACAATTCCCCTTTTCTGCTTTCTAATGCTGCTACCTGGGCCTTCATCAATGTCATAGAACTGAGAGCCTTACTGCACAAGGGTAGTACCTGCTAATTAACCTTCTGATCTTAATCTTTGAACAGCCCATAGTAACCAATAAACACAAGACCCACAGCAAGAAAATCCATCCAAAACCATTCTTGAAAATAAAATTCAGAGCTTTAGGAGCAGAGAAAGCACAGAACAATCCTTTGTATGCACTGGGGTAGCAAGAAATAAAGGCACATGCATGCTTTTAAGCTAGAAAATGAATTTTCAAGTTCCTTCTGGTTAAAGGATCCTTTGAGTTTCCTATTTCCCATTAGTGGCCTGACAATAAAGCTAAACTGTTAGTTCTAGTTTTATCATATTATCTACAACATACGGTAGCACTTTAAATAAAGGTAGGGTGGTGTCCTTGATCCTACTAATAAAACGGGGCCGTCTTTTCTCAGACTCGGTGGCACCACTTCTGTACTGTGTTAAACCTCATGACTCGGACACGAACTTTTATTGGCGCCTACCAGGACAATCTGTGTTTGAATCAATTTCCTGGCTTGCATTATAAACTTTGTGGATTTCTGCACAAGCAATTTGGGAAAAGCAAGCACTAATTAAATCACTTGACCCAAGAATTTGTGCAGTTTCAAAGGGAAAGGGTCCTTTTCCCATTGAAAAGCCACCAACCTTACTGTAACCTCTCAGCCTAACAGGATTTCATCTTTGGTGCAGAAGGCAGGTAGCACCTGGGCAGCATAGACCTCAACAGGGGAAACGTGCTGGCTTATTTTCCACAGTGGGGTTTCATTCAAAAGTACTATGTAATGTGGTTATTATAATATTGGGGGGCAAAATAAAACAGATCCTACTGCTAACTTAAAAAGGCATTTATTTTTATATATTTTTTCTGCTCTTGTGTAGATGCCAACCAAGTTTCAGAAATGTATAACCTTAGACTAGACATAACAGCTCGATTCACTTATTGCACTGAATATAGTGAACACAAAATGCTTGGAAGACTGTCTTTAGAAATGCTTCCTGCTTCATCAGGTCATTAGACTGAATTACAGAAAATATGAGGCTTTCTACTTCTTTTGTTCTGTTTAGACAATGCTGAAGTAAGCTTTTGCTTCTTTGTGTTAGGCATTTAAGAGAGATTTCTAAGCATAGCATTATAGATGAAGAAGATCTAGATATTTAGAAAATTTTATGGATGATTTTAATTTTTATTATTATGTCTTTGAAGTTTTGATGAGCAAATTAAGCTGTCATCTGAAAGCTAAGTGTATATCAATGTCACCACAGCTTGCCAGCCTTTAAGTACTATCATGAAAGATCATTATTTTTTATAATTAGCACTTACAAAGTTTACAAAATAAAATAATTAAAATTCACTAATTTGAAAATTGTATGTTATTAGTTAGAAAAATCAATTCCAAATAGTTTAAAGTTGTTTGCTGAGTTATCTTCTGCCATTTTGTCTAATGAGGTCTTTATGTTTTTACACATTTCGATGTGCTTATTTAAATATTGTAACTACTAGTATTTTATCTGCCATATTTGAGGTAAATATTTATACCATACTTAGTTGTGTTTTATACATTCCAGTTAATTTTTATACTGGCTCTTTAACCGGTAAATATTCAAAACTGAAGTGTAAAGGTTATATTTTTAATGAATGCAGCATATTTTTCAGAGGAAGAATTTTATAGAAAAAGAAAATCTTGCTAAGCACTGAACAAATGATTAATTCTGCCCAGATGTTGAGAAATTAACAAGGCTCTGCAGTCCCTCAATTTCTAAAGCTCAGAAGTGGTGGCAGAGATGGGCTTTTCCTAGTGAAGGAAAACTTTGTTTTGGTTTGGTTTTGGTTTGTTAGAGAATATTCAAATAGCAAGTGTTCAATGTGCATTATGAGTGCATTCTATGGAGCAATTTTGCTAGGTCCTGTAAAGCTGCTTGACTATAACTTTGAATCAAATATCTTTAGTCCAAAGAATTGCTGCTCCTTTGAATATACAATTCGTGGAACAAATGTGCTTTGTTTTGATTAAAAGAAATATTTCCACTGCATAAATTACTCACCAATAACTAAGAATTAAAAAGTTGACCAGTGGGTAAATTGTTACAAAGAACATAATTTTTGGAGAAAAAGTATCAAACTGTTACAAATAAACTATTTTGATACAGAAAAGGAATTTTTTGAGTTCCGTGTATATTCTGTTAATTAACCCAATTAAAAAATGGGCAAAAGAGCTGAATAGGCATTTCTCAAAGGAAGATAAATGAATGGCCAACAGACACATGAAAAAATGCTCAACATCACTCAGCATTTGGGAAATGCAAACCAAAACCACTTTCAGATATCATCTCACTCCAGTTAGGATGGTTAATATCCAAAAGACTGGGAATGATAAATGCTGGTGAAGTTGTGGAGAAAAAGAACTCTCATACACTGTTGGTGGGACTGCAAAATGGTGCAGCCTTTATGGAAAGTGGTATGGAGGTTCCTCTAACAATTGCAGATAGATCTACCATATGACCCAGCGATTCCACTGCTGGGAATATACCCAGAGGAATGGAAATCATCATGCCAAAGGGATACCTGTGCTCCCATGTTTATTGCAGCACTATTTACAATAGCCAAAGGTTGGAACCAGCCCAAATGTCCATCATCAGATGAGTGGATAAGGGAACTGTGATATATCTACACAATGGAATGCTACTCCGCTATAAAAAAGAATGAAATACTACCATTCACAACAACATGGATGGACTTAGAAAAAATTATATTAAATGAAACAAGTCATGCACAGAAAGAGAAATGCTACATATTCTCACCTATATGTGGGAGCTAAATATAAATAAATAAATAAATATACAAACAAAGGGTCGGGGGAAGAAGACACAACAATCACAACAATTCCTTGAACTTGTTAAGTGAACAGATATGATGTAGTGGGGGAGGGGGGGAGAGGGGGGAGAGGAATGGGTAAAGGGACACAAAAATCAACTACATTGTATATTGAGAAGTTAAAATTTAAAAAAAAAAGGAATTTTTTAAATTTATTTTTTTAATTGACTAATAAAAATTGTATATATTTATGGAGTATGGTTTGAAGTATGTATACATTGTGGAATGGCTAAATTGGGCTAATTAACACACGTATTATCTCATACTCTTATTTTTTTGTGGTAAGAACACACTACCTAGTCTCTTAGTGATTTTTCAAGTACACAATACATCGTTATTGACTATAGTCAGCATGTTGTACAATAGATCTCTTGAATTTATTTCTCTCGTCTAACAGAAATTTTGTATCCTGTGACCAATATCTCCCCAACCCCCACCCCCAGCTGCTGGTGACCACTATTCCACTCTGCTTCTACGAGTTCAACTTGTATAGATACCACATATGAGTGAGATGACTCAGTATTTGTCTTTCTGTGCCTGGCTTATTTCACTCAACATAATGTCCTCCAGGTTCATCCATCTGTGTCAGAATTTCCTTCTTTTTCAAGGCTGAATAATATTCCATTGTGTATATATATACCACTATTTCTTTATCCATTCACAAGAAAAGGAACTTTCTAAATGAACAATATTTAAACAAGCATCTTCTATATTGCCAATGTGAAAACAAATTTTCAAAACGTTTTAGAGACAATATGACGTGTATAGAAAGGTTGACATCATTGAACAATTCCACTCTTGTGTTAATAAAGTAACAGGAGTGTACAGAATAACCCAAGTCCAGAGGTCTTCAACACCATGGCGTTGGCGTGGCAAGTGTTGGAAAGGAAGGTGATGCTGATTGTGGTGTATCTGTAGGTCAAATAATCATCTGTCATTAAAATGATACTGTAGAAGAATATTTAATGACTATATTCCAGTTGCAGTTCTGCCACAGTCTGAATTTTTTAAAAAGTCTTTGCAACAGTCTGCTTTTTGTTATTTCAGATCGATGTGCTCATCACTTTTATTTTTTCAGGCCTTAAATGGTATTTCAATACAACGACAGCCTAACACTCTTTTCCCTCATTCCTCTGTGTGTCAGTTACAAGGTTCTTGTCTCTTGGCTCTGCTCTTCCATCCTCTGCTGTGTGACCTTGAGGCTGAGACTTGCAAATCACAGCAGGGGCTACAGGGGAACTGCAAGGCCAGGAGGGAGTGGGGACATGCTACTCTGTCCTCCTGTTTCCTGAGGCTTCCTGCTTCTGTGAGCATCACCCAGCAGCAGCCCTTGCCTGGCAGTGGGAGTTCCTTCCTGCAGCAGTGGTTGCATGCAGTCTTCCATTTATTCAGCACCAGCAGCTGGTGCCCTTCCTCAGAGGTCTGGGTCCCACCCAGGGACCCTCTTCCAAGCTTCTCTGTTTGGATCATGCCACCCTCTTCCCGCCCTCTCCCCAGCCTGCGGGTAGTGGCTGCTTCCTGCAGGTGGGCCCTGCACGCTTTGCTACTGCCCTTCTCTTGTGCATCCACTGACCTGTTTAACAACTCTTATGACAATTTTCTATGTTGAATTCTGTCTGTCCAAATAACAAAGATTTTTTTTTTCTTTTTTTTCCTTTTTGTCTTTTTTTACTGACCAGCAACGGGATCGCAACTCTCAGTGTTGCACCCGCACCGCGCTCAGCCAGTGAGCAGGAACCAGTCTCCACATGGGATCCGAACCCTCAGCGGGAGTGCCGCCGTGCTCCCAAGTGGCGCACTCTCCAGTGCGCCACCAGGCTGGCCCAAGGTTTCTGTTTTCTGATAGAACCTGACCAATATACTGTACTGATAAATTGCCTTTATTTTTTTAACCTCTCTGATAACATATTCTGCGTTTCATCTTAATGCTATTTAAAATTTGTGACTTATTTTCCCTCCCTACTAGTACAGGGTAACATAACTCACATATCTTGGTGCCTTCATCACTGCTTAAAAGAATCCTGTATAACAATGTGCAGCTTTCTGGGCAGGAGCTGCCTCTCTGCCTTTTTCCACGAGGGAGTGTTTACCTGCTCTGCCTGCTCTGGGCACAACCACCTTAACTGTAGATATCAGCTTTGGTTTCTTCAGATAGCAGTAGCCAAAGTGGCCCTTTAACTGTCAATTTAAAAATACATACAGAGGTAATTATTAAGGAATGACTGATGCTTGTGGGTGGCTTAGATGAACACAGTTTCCTAAAGCATCAGCTCTTCTACAGAGCCAGAAATATAGAGATAGATTAAGGAATGAATATAGTTACATCCTTAAATGTGAATATAGGAGCACAACTATCTGCAAAAGATTAACATTATCAAGTAAACAAAATGCGGTTAGCCCTTGGGATGATGCTGAGCTCTCCCTAGGAACAGGTGGGGCCCCTTGCAAGCCCTGTCCATGGGGCCACCAGTCTGCCACCACCCGATTTCGAGTCCTTTCTCTGCCACCTGGTTTTGTGTTATCTGGTCTTTTCATATATCCCGTGTAATGATTTGTTTTATTAAAAAAAAAAGGCCATTGTATTAACAGCCGATAATTCTTCTTTCTGTCAGCAATTAGTGGAATTTCTAATTTTAAGTAAATACATTATCAGTTCCATGCCTAAGGCATGAACCACTAATTCCTAATAACACCCACGAGTCACGGGATAGAGATGACTTTCTGCCCATGAAATTGCTCCTTGTATGTATCTGCACATGCACAGCACTACGAGCTTATTTTTTCCGTGTTATCTTGTGCTATGATGATCTTACAAATTTATTCTGATTCACCAAAAGTCCTCATAACTCTGTGGCTGCCAGTTGGTTGTTATTCGTATTTCCTATGGAAGTTCCCTATGTGGGAATTTTGCTGTTTTAACTGTGTCATATTTACTTATATGTCTCTTATACCTGCATTGTCTAGAATTAAAAACTATTTTTGTTTAGAACTTGAACCTTTTGAAATCAATGCCTAAACATGGTAAATTTATGGTTTCTTATTGTTTCAACTTTATGTGTATAAAAAATGTGACAAGCTGTGCTGAGATATCTTTCATATCACAGAGGTTTAGAGCTAAGTGAGAGTAAGGATTATTCTATCCAAGACACAGAGACCTATATGATTAGGGGAAGTTTAGGGATATTTCCAAAGCTGTGTACCAGAAGTTTATCTCCTTCCCAGGTCAGGGTTTTTTTCTATCACTAGAGATGGAAGATCCAGGAAATGCTCTAACATTTATCTTGGGAAATAGGTGAGCATCACCAATACTTGTCTTTCTCCTGGCCAAGTCATCTGTAAAACTACCTTTCTAAAAAATTGTTATTTAAATAAGAGGCACACTGCTGGATTGTATCAATGTTCTTTTTAAGTTTTCTGCACTAAGCATGTTAATTATATTCCTTGACAAATCAGGGAAGTACTACAAGAGATTTTTTGTTTCCCTTGTAGGTGAATTACAAATTCTACTGTCTGGCTATCTTTGAGTGCACCACCTTTCAAACATGATTTTTCAAAGACAAACAGGACTACTGTTTTTAGCAGTAGCATAAGATCTAGTTACAGTTGGCACAGGAGCTCCTTGGCCTGAAACAAAACCTGGTGTACAGGGATATGCTTTTTAATTTCAAAATGGAAGTTTCCCATTGCAGTATTTGAGACGTCATTGGCTTTTCTATGCCACTTGTGGGTCAGAGCCTGCGCAGCCCTGGGCTCTTTGGTCATCGTACAGAGACTCATCGTCTCCACCAGGAAGGGCTGCAGTCTGCAGGCCATTATCAGACATTCAAACTTTAAATGCTATGACATGTAACATAGACAAATAGAAACATAAGTGGAACTTACCAGTCGTGTTTGGAAGTTAACCAATTCAATTCTAAGTGACCCCTGGGTCAAAGAAGGCATCTCAATGGAAATTAGAAAAAATTTTGGGGCCGGCCCGTGGCTCACTCGGAAGAGTGTGGTGCTGATAACACCAAGGCCCCGGGTTCGGATCCCATATAGGGATGGCCGGTTGGCTCGCTGCCTGAGCATGGTGCTGACAACACCAAGCCAAGGGTTAAGATCCCCTTACCGGTCATCTTAAAAAAAAAAAAAAAATTTTGAACTAAATACAATTTAAAATATCTATCAAACTTGTGATATGCACCCAAACTGTGCTTAGTGGGACACTTACAGAATTAAAAGCATATGTTAGAAGGAAAAGGACTGAAAATTTATGTTTTAAGTATCTATACCAAGAAGTTAGAAAAATAATATCAAATTAAGTTCAAAGAAAGTAGAAGAGAGGTAATGATCAAAAAGAGACAGAAATCAACAAAATAGGAAACAAATATAAAAACAGAACAAAGTGAAGAGTTGCTTTGAAAAGAACAAACTATTACTAAACCCCTGTCAACACTGATAAAGTGAAAAGGGTTAGGACATGTGATGGTTAATTTTTTTTGGCAATTTGGCAGGGCCATGGTACACAGATATTTGGTCAAAAACCTGCCTAGATGTTGCTGTGAAGGTAATTTTTAGATGTGATTAACATTTGTAATTGGCGGACTTTGAGTAAAGCAGATAACTCTTCACAGTGTGGGTGGGCCTCATCCAATTAGTTGAAGGCCTTAAGAGAAAAGACTGAGGTCCCCCAAGGAGGAAGAAATTCTGCCTCTAGGCGGCCTTCAGACTCAAGCTGCAGCATCATTTCCTTCCTGATCTCCAGACTGCTGGCCTGCTCTGCAGGTGTCAGGCGCTGCCAGCCTCTGCAACTGTGTCAGCCAGTCCTTGAAGTAAATCTCTCTGTCTATAACATATAAACACATACACACATACACACACATATATACATATGTTTCGAGTATCTATACCAAGAAGTCAGAAAAATAATATCAAATTGACCTCACGAAAACTAGAAGAGAGGTAATGGTCAAAAAGAGACAGAATATATATATGGCTATACAAACACGATAGCAAATATCATACTGAAGTGATAAAATATTAAAATGTTTACCTTGAAATTGGGAACTAGACAGAACTATCTCGTGATCCCAACTTTTTCTCATCACTGTACTGAATGCCCCAACAGTGTAATATGTAAAGGAAAAGAAATATGATATGTCAGGATTTAAAAGAAAGAAATAACACTACCATATTCTAAGATAACATGATCGTATGTGTAAAAAAATACAAAAGAATCAATAAACAAACTTGAAGATTTATTAAGTTAGTTAAGCAATATCATTAGATAAATGAAAAGTAATAAAATATAATCAATTATGTGACAAAAAATTAGCAAATTAAATTTAAAAAATTATACAAGCTATATTATCTAAAGTAAATCAAATTTTCAGGAATAAATAAAAAGAAAGATGTGCAAAGATGTAAGCAGAGAGGTATCCAATGTTTGCAAGTTAGAAACAACGTTGTATTACTTCCCAAATTAATTCATAGATTCAATTATCCAGCAAAGTTTGTGTGTGTGTGTGTTTAGTAGTTGACAAGGTAATTCTGAAGACTACATATGGAAATGCCAATAACGCCCAAGAAAATCTTGAAGGACAAGTTGAAAATTTAACCAGATTTCAAGACATACTAAAGTACTGTAGTCATTAAGACAGTTTGGTATTGGCACAAGGAGAGAAATATGAATGACAAAACCAAAAAGGGATTCCAGGAATAAACTCATATCAACTTGGTTAAGTTAAAATTATAATGAGATAGCACTACACACACATCAGGATAGCTAAGATTTAACACACACACACACACACACACGCACACACACACACACACACAGAGAGAGACATATATTATATACATATATATTTAATTAAATATCAAGTTTTGGGAAAGATAGAGGAGAATATAAACTTCCATTAACTATTGGTGGGGATGTAAGTGGTATGGCCAATTCAATTTGGAAAACACTTTGGCAGTCTTTATTAATACAGACCATCCACTTACCCTTTACCCAGCAATTCTACTCTTAATAAAAACCATGAAGAATGTGTACAAATATGAACAAGAAACACAGTAAGAATGTTCATAGCAAAATTATTTATAATAACCCCAAACTGGAAACAAATCAAATGTCCATTTGGACTGTGTATAAAAATTGTGTTTTACTTATTCTATGGAAGACTATATTATTGAAAAAGAAAGAACTACTGCTACATGTGACATTCAACAAGAATGAATCATATAATGCAAAATAGAGTGAAATAATTCAGACACAAAAGACTACACACTGTGTGTGACTCCATTTACAGAAAGTCTGAATGCAGGAAAACTAACCTAATTGATGTGTTTATAGGAGTTCTTACCTGTTAGAGGAATTAATGGCTGGGATGGGACATGTTGAGGTCTCCAGAGTTCAGGTCAATGGGGAAATTCACTTTAGAAAAAACGATTGAGCTCCACACAAATTAATTGTGCATTTTATATTTGAATAAAATATTGACAAATGTAGATAAATTTCATGTCAAGTTATCTTGTACTTCAACCGTTTTCCAAATTCTAAAACTTTTCCTTTTCTCTACATTTTTCTCTCTAGTCTGCAAATTTAGTTATGAAATACAATATCTGGTTTAGGTCAAATACTGTATATTTCAAAACAAGTAAAACAAAAGAATGACTACCTCTTCAGGGTTTTTGGCAGAGAAACAAAGTTTCATTTTATTTCTTTTTATTGAAAGGTTATGTAGTCTAACCTATGCATTGGATTAACTTGCAGCCCCTAACCAATTTGCCCACCAAAATGAAGATTTTTTTTTTCCTTTTTGTCTTTTTTCATGTCCGACAACGGATCGCAACCCTCAGTGTCGCGCGGGGACTCTGGGGAATTATATTAATGAATAATTGGGTACTGTCCCAGAATACTTTAGAAATAATGTTATAATTAAAATATCACTAGAACAAACTTTGGTAATTAAAGATTAGTACCAAATTACATAGCTACCTATTTTCAGATGTTTGCCATTTTCAAATACCTAATTTTCCAATATTGGAACCGTTTTTGTAATTTTAAATGGCCTGAATTGATTATTCTGAAGAATAAAAGTGACACATTCAGGAGATATATTTACTTTAACTAGTTTGAAATTGCTGATTAATGGTTATGATTATTGTATAAAGTTATGGCTTAAGTTATTTCTAAACTATGCACAACTCTTGTTTCTCGTATAACTTCGTATAATGTATGCTATACGAAGTTATTACGCCCACACCTCGCTCAGCCAGTGAGCGGGAACCGGTCTATATGTGGGATCCGAACCCTCTGCGGGAGCGCCGCCGCGCTCCCAAGTGGCTCACTGTAGCAGTGCGCCACCAGGCCGGCCCCCAAAATGAAGATGTTAATTTATTTGAGCAGCTACATTTCAATGCCATCTTGTAAAAAAAAAAAAAGATACTAGTGTAATATACCAGCCAGTTCTGACATAAAATAAACACTAACAATTACACCCATGTGAAATCATACAATTAGTGCTTTAGTTTTTTCTGTTGTATTTTGTCTGTAAGGCCTGAGATTGTATATAACATGTAGAAATTAAAAAAGATGATCTGATTTATTATTTATTTAATATCACTACCAAATCACTGGTGTGTACATTTGCACTAATCTGCTTAATTCTAGCTACTAAACGCTGATGTAGATGTCATGATTACATGTTACAAAAAAGAAAATAATGCTCAGAGAGGTAAGCATGCTGCCTAAGAGCACACAGGTGGCTTGTAGCAAGGCCTGTGTTTAAGCCACATCTGCTGGGGCCAGCACAAGTGCCATTTGCACTTCTCAGTGGTAAGACAGCAGCATTACATAAGAATGAACAAAAGCACATGGTGCCTAGCCCACTCCTGATGGAACGGTTGTAGCTTGTCTAATACAGGTTGTTCAACACAACATAGATCAAGGTGAGGCAAGTGCTTGTTTCCTGTGCCTGAGGCATGACGTCATGTTGCATAACTGAGGAAAGCTGCTTTCTGACGCAAGAACATACTGACCTGCATATGGGAGGACCAGGCTAGCTGCTGCCAATAATTTCTTCTGTTTCACTGAAATTTCTATTACTCTGCTCAGTGGAGAATCTCCTCTGTAAGTTTACCAAATGTAGGGTTATTTGTATGAGAGCCCACTTTTGTTGCTCTTGTATTATGACTGCAAAGTGATCATTCAAACCATGGCTGGACGTCTCTCGGAGGCTCTAATGCAGGGAAGTCCAGTGACTCAGATTTCTGTGGGAGATTAAAACTCTTAGTATCTTTAGAGATTAGCAAAGATTCCAACTTTACTAGTAAAGGTACTAGCTAGTATTTTCAAACTAAGAAAAATTAATATTTTATAAAACTATCAAAATGTAGTCAGTTAAATCCAGGGTACCCTCTAGTTTGAAATTAAAACAAACATCAACATAGAAAAGGAATACAAATTTGTACCCGGTTCTTATCACCACTGTGTTCAGCAGAATAACCCCAGTCATCCCCAAATACCCATGCTCTAGACCCTAGATCCAATCAATGTTAACTTACACATAGAAAGGGATCTTGCAGGTGTGACTAAAGTTAAGGATCTTGAGATGTGGAGATGATTCTGGATTATCCAACTCGGTCCAATCTAATCACATGAATCCAGAAGAGCAGAAAACCTCTCCCAGTTTTTGTCAAGGGATGACAATGAAAGAAAGTCAGAGCGATGCTACGTTGTTGGCCTCAAAGATGGAGGAAGGGGCCATGAACTAAGAAATGTGGGTGGTTTCCAGATGCTGGAAATGACAAGGATATGAATTCTCCCCTAGAACTTCCAGAAAGCACAGCCTTGCTGTCACCTTGATTTAGCCCAGTGAGACCCATGTCAGACTTCTAAGCTATAGCACTGTAACATAATCCATTCATTTTGTTTTAAGCCACTAAGTTTGTGGTGGTTTATTAAGGCAGTAATAGAAAACAAATACATCCTATTAGAGGAAGGCGTCAGACATTATTCTCTCTCCTACGAGTGCAATTAGCACAGTCACTTCAGCGATAGTTCTGAAGATACTGTGTTAGACTTCAGTATAAACAGTAGGGTTAACAGCCATGGGCTCACCATCTGTATTCATAAAGTGACATCTTGCTCTTGACTTTGATGTTTCCTCTGCCTGGAAAATGTTTCCCCCTATTTCTGGGATCTCCTACTCGTACTTCAAAATTCAGAGCAAACACCACCAGGCATAACCAGTGCAGGCAGATGTGATTTCTGGGCTTGCAGGTTTCTTGGGGGAGACCTGGAGGAGACTTAATTAATAGTTAAACTGGACTCCCAGAATGGACAATCATCAGCCCAAATCCAGCAATGCATAGAGCCTGCTGAGTTTTCTTTTAGCCCCAATCTGAAGAAGTGTAGTAGTCTGGCCCATTGTGTGGGGCAGGTCAGTGGAAGTCTGGAGGGGGCTCTATTGAGAGCAGGGATGTTTGATGTTCACCACTGTGCAGTCAGCACTCAGCCTAGAGAAAAGCATGCAAGCCACCTCCACAACTACTTGCCGAATGAATGAAAGAAGGAATAAAGCCAGTGGCTGTGTGAAAAGCAATATAGAAAATCCATCCATCCCAACTTCCTTATAGATGGAAGAGCAACTTACCCTCACTGCACTAAGGGGCAAATTAGCAAAGCTGAAAAATATTCCTTAACCTGTCACCTTCACTTTGAGGCCAGTGGCCTAACAGTCAGCCAGTCAGTCTGGAAGCCCAGGATGCGACTGGTGGTGAATAATGCTTAGACGGGAGTCCAGAGGCATAAGGAATTGAGGCAGCCTGAAAAAACAGAGGCATCACGGAGAGTGGTGCTTGACAAAATAGCAGCCTATATCAAGCCAGCAGTGACTCCATAGCCTGAGCATCACCAGTACGCCACCAGTAAGGTTTACACTCAGCACCCAGAGCTATATGGGAAGGCCCCTAGGGGGAGTCAGGCTCTGCATTGTGGATGATGGTTTAGCGTAAGATCAGAGTCAATGGCTGAGGGATCTGGGTGCAGGTGAGGGATTATTGAAAGGGAGAGGCTAACAGGTTTTTCCTGGTCCACCATGATGAGGCTTGGGTTTGGAGCTCCAAGACAAGAGGAATGAGGATAGAGGAGCTTGTGCAAGGACTGGGGTTTTGGGGTCAAGACTATGACCAGGTTATTTTAAGGGGTCACATCCTGTACAGGATTAAGGGCACAGACTAATTCCAAATCCCACCCTCTTGTGGCAATGAGATTCCTAATAAGCGCCCTTCTTTTGCCTGGACTGCCTCATGAACTATGCCTGTGGACTGAAGTCCTCCACGTTTGCAGCTGAGCAGGGCTGGGGGAAGCAGGGCTTGGTGGCACAGGCCTTTCAGCAAAGCCTTTTCTGACACATATTCTCACACTAGGTTTCATCAATCTTGGACCATGCTTCCTTGGTGGCTTGTATCGATTTACTGTGGTTTATGTGTGTGCCTGAGTCCTTGCCAGAGGTGAACATCTTGAGGGCAATGGACATGTCTCATCTATCTTGCTTTCTCAACGTCAACCACAAGGACAAATGACATAAATTCAACAAAGTTTGTGGATCAGAATGAGGACATTTTTCAGTTCATAGATTGCTCTGGTTTCTAGTTGGTAGCAAAGAAGCATGGATCATTGTCATTTATTGAATGTCCTATTTATTCATAAATTTGGGATGTGTTTGCGTGTCTATGCCTGGAGATGGATATGGTTCTTGCTTATTGGTTTGTCTGAAGTGGCTAAGATTTTATGATCAAAATGTGCAGAATTATGAGTTACTTGCAAACCTAATAAAGTTCATTGTTCATTTCTCTTATTTGTGTCTCCTTTATTTTGGTGCATGCATTTCCTCAGTTTTTAGGGTTTTCTTGGTAAAAGTTTAATATTTGAGGCTTAGTATTTGGGATGGTTTGTTCTCTTGCTTCTAGATATTCCTCAGGGATAGTATGGGGCAGAAATATGAAAAAAAGCCACATTTTGATTGAGAAATCATGTAAGAATCCTCAGACTTGCTGAAGTTTTAGAACATTCTGTATTCGTGCACTTTAGGTCAAGAAGACATGTGCCTCTACTGCCATGCAGTTACTGAGAAGGCAAAAGAAATGAGCAAGAAAGTAGCAAGAAGATATGTATTTACTAGATGAGAAAAGTTTAATGCTTCCTTTTTCTTAGGAAGCATTTGATTCAAAATGAGTACAACTCATGTTCGAGGGGAAATAAATACGTCTGTCACTTATCAGATGGATGACTGTGAGAAAATTAGATAATTTCCGATTCCCAGTTCCTTCTTCCATCTGTAAAATATAAAAATTAAATTATGAAACTAGACTCAGAATAATTAACACCATATTAAAGGAAAAGGACAAAGTCAGAGGACTGACATGACTTGACTTCAAGACTTACTAAAAGCTATGGTAATCAAGACAGAGTGGTACTGGTGAAAAAAATGGAAAAATTGATCGATGGAACAGAATAGAGAGCCCAGAAATAGATCCACATAAATACAAGGGTTCTTCAAAAGCTCATGAAAATATCCATATTATCTTTTGATTCTATCTTTCCATGAACTTTTTGAAGTACCCTTGTATTGTCAACTTTTTTTTTTTTTTTTCGTGTCCGGCAACGGGTCACAACCCTCAGTGTCACGCCCGTACCGGACCGGGACTGGCAACGGGATCGCAACCCTCAGTGCTGCGCCCGCACCTCACTCAGCCAGTGAGCGGGAACCGGTCTGTATGTGGGATCCGAACCCTCGGCGGGAGCGCCACCACGCTTCCCAAGCAGTGCACTGTAGCAGTGCGCCACTGGGCCGGCCCCTGTCAACTGACTTTTGACAAAGGAGCAAAGGCAATACAATGGTGAGAAGACAGTCTTTTCAACAAATGGTGCTGGAACAACTGGACTTCCATGCAAAATAAGTAAATAAATGAATAAATAAGTCTAGACCCAAACTTGACACTCTTCACCAAAATTTACTCAAAATGGATCATAGACCTTAATGTATAAACCAAAGCTATAAAACTCCTATAAGATAACATAGGAGAAAATCTAGGTAATCTTAGATTTGGCAATGACTTTTTAGATACAACACCAAAGGCATAATCCATGAAAGAAAGAATTCATAAGATATACTTTATTAAAATGAAAGACTTCTGCTCTGTGAAGGGTACTACTGAGAGATTAACATGAGCCACAGACCAGGAGAAAATATTTGCAAAACATGTATCTGATAAAGAACCGGTATTCAAAATATACAAAGAGTTCTTTAAACTCAACAGTAAGAAAAAAACCACCCAATAAAAAGTGAGAGAAATATAAATAGACATCTCAGCAAAATGGATATACCCATGGTAAATAAACATATCAAAAGATGTTCAACAGCATATGTCATTATGGAAATACAAATTAAAACTATAATGAGAAACCACTACACATCTACTAGAATGGCAAAAACACAAATAACTGAGAACAGCAAATGCTGGCGAGGCTGTGGAGCGACAGGAACTTTCAGCATTTCTTGGGAGGACAGTTTGGAAGTTTGTTACAAAAGTAAGCATCCTGTTACCATACAATCAAGCAATTGTGGCCCTTGGGGTTTACCCCAAAGAGGAAACTATGTCCAGACAGAAACTTGCACACGAATGTTTATAGCAGCTTTATTCATAATTGTCAGATCTTGGAAGCAACCAAAATGTCCTTCAGTTGGTGAAGGGATAAATAAACTGTGGACATCCAGGCAATGGAATATTATTCAGGGCTAAAATAAATGAGCTATTAATCCATGAGAAGACATGGAGGAATCTTAAGTTCATACTACTAAGTGGAAGAAGCCAATCTGAAAAGGCTAAATACTACGTGACATCAACTAATAATATTCTGGAAAATGCAAAACCATGGACACAGTAAAAAGATCAGTGGTTGCCAGGGGTTAGGGGGTAGAGAGGGATGGAGAGCAGGGCAGAGCGCAGAGGGTTTTAGGGCAGACAAACGCTTCTGTAGGGTACTATAATGGTGTTACAAATGCTGTAACAAACGTACCCTATTGGGATTTGAATTTTGAGTGTTTTAAATCTGTAGATCAATTTGAGTCCAATTAATATCTTTTCAGTATTGAGCCTTTTAAACCATTGATCTTATATATACTTTCATTTACGTAGATCTTTGATTTTTCTCAAGTTATTTTTAGTGTGTTTTAGTATACATTTTACATTTCTCATAAGATTGATTCCTAGATACTTGATATTTTTGATTCTGTTATAAATGATGTTTTTATTTAAATCTCATTTTCAATTTCTTGACAGCATTTAGGAATAAACAGATTTTCCTTTATGTTGTCCTTACATCCAATATCCTGGCTATTCATTAATTATACTTTACTGTAAAAAACACGGATTTTTTTCTCCTTTCCAACACTTATAATTTTTTTCAGTTTGTTCCTTCTGCATTTTGTTTCTTTGTTTTCTTTTGCTTGCCCTCATGTGTGTTACTTGAGCATTTTATTATTATTTTTAGTTCTGATTTTTTTTTTTTTTTTTGTTCTGATTTTTTTTTTTTTTTTTGTTCTGATTTTTTTTTTTTTTTTTGTTCTGATTTTTTTTTTTTTTTTTGTTCTGATTTTTTTTTTTTTTTTTGTTCTGATTTTTTTTTTTTTTTTTTTTAGTAATAAGTACATTATAAGATGTTGTAGGTGGGGAGGGGAGAAGGCAGGGTGTGGCTGGCCCATGGCTGGCTCTGTTGCTGGCCCGGTTACGGCGGGTAGTGGGTGGGATTGACACCCTCTGCCCCTCAACTCAGGACCCTGGGGGCTTCTGGCTCTGGCTTCAATGTGGTTGCAGTTGGTGGAACGTTACATAGAATTCCATTTTGATGTATTCTAGTGTTTTGAGTATTTCTCTTTATCTAGCTGGTTGAGTGGCTGCTCGAGGTATTACCTTACGTATATGTAACAGCACAGTCTACTGGCATCATCTTTCGAGCAGTTCTAGTAAAGTACACACCTGTATCCCTTTATCCTCCCTCCTTATGATAAAATTGTCTTAGGTGTGTCCTCCATATACATTGAAAACATCAGGCAGTGTTATAATTTCTGTTTCAACCAGTAAACGTGATTTAGAAATGCAAAGAAGAAACGAAAAAGGTCTATCGTATTTACCCATTTTTTGCTTTCTGTTCTTTTTTCTTGAAGTTCTTTCTTCTATCATTTCCTTTCTGTTTGGAGAACTTCCTTAGCCATCTGTTAGGACAGGTCTGCTGTCAGCTGTCTCTTAGTTTTCCTTCATGTGAGAATGTCTTAACATCCCCTTTACTCCTGAGAGATACTTTTGTGGATAAAAGATTCTGGGTTGATGGTTCTTTTCTTTTTCCGCACTTGGAAAAGTTGTCGCACTTCCTCTGGCCTCCATGATTTCTGATGAGAAAGCCACTGTCATCAAAAACTTGTTCCCCTGGAGGTAAGTTTTCCTCCTATCTTTTGTTACTTTCAGGATGTTTTCATTGCTTTAGTTTTCATAAGTTTGATTAAAATGTGTCTCGGCATCAATTTCTTTGGTTTATTTTGTTTGAAGCTCACTCACCTTAGATCTACAGGTTTATGTCTTTTGACAAAATTGGAAAATTTTCAGCTATTATTTCACCAAATATTTTCTCAGTTCTATCCTTTTTCTTCTCTCTTATTGGGACTTTAGTGACACAAATTTTGGACCTTTTCTATAGACCCACGTGTCCCTGGGGCTCTGTTGGTTTTTATTTTTTTCAGTCTATGTCCTCTCTGTTGTCCAGATTAGGTAACTTCTATTGTTCTATCTTCAAGTTCATTAATACTTTCCTCTGCCCTATTTTTTTCTGTTGACCCTAACCATTGAGTATTTTATTTCAGTTATTATATTTTTCAGTTCTAAAATTTGTATTTGGTTCCCCTTCATGTCTTTTGTTTCTCTGCGGAGGCTTTCTATTATGTGTTTCAGGCATGTTTTTAATTGATCATTGAAGCATTTTTATGACAGCTGCTTTTAAATGTGTGCCAGATAATTCCAACGATTGTGCCATCTCAACTTTGCTGTCTGTTGATTGTCTTCTCTCACTCAAGTTGTGATTTGCTTGGTTCCTGATCTGATGAATCATTTTCTGTTGAAACCTGGACCAGTTGGGTATTATATTGTGGGACACTGCATGTTATTTACGTCTTCTGTTTTATCAGTACTCCTCTGACATTGCTCTGGTGGGGGAAGTGGGGACATCACCTTCTTACTGCCAGGTGGGGGTAAAGTCCAGACTCCCAGTGTGATCGCCACCGACACCAGGGGAGAGTGGAAGGTCTTGCTGCCAGCTGGCAGGGATCAAAGTCCCAGATCTCTGGAACCCCCTACTGGGGGTATTGGGGTGCCTCATCACAGCCTCCTGAGGTGGAAGTCTGAGGTCCCCACTAGGCCTTTGCTGGCCATGGCGGGGATGGGGCCACAGTCTATCTATGGTGTTTGGCTAGAGTACAGCTGTTTTTCCTAAAAGTTTTCTGTCTTGCTTGGCTGACCCATTCCTGGTTCTTTTATTAGAAAGGCCAGGCTTTTGTTGGGACTTTTGTTGCATGGTGTTTCCAAGTTCTTGACTTCTCCAGCTCCAAGTGTGATATATGAGGCAAAACAAACAAACAAACAAACAAAAAACCCAAACAAAAACAAACCAAGGAACTCACCACTGCAATGTTCCTTGGGCCCAGGGGTCCCCAGCCCATCTGCCTTCTTCTCTCCTTCTTCCAGTGTTTTCTTAGGATTGTTTTAAGTATACGATATCCAGGGATTTTCATTGTACTTAGCGATGGAATTAGGGAAAGGTGTGTTTACTCCATTTTTCCAGGAGTGAAAGTCCAGAGCTTATACTTTTTTTATACGTTTTTGTCTTAGTTTAATACATTGTCTAGAACCTGGGCTACTAGGTTGCATAGAAATGTGATTGTGTGTAGGTTAGGGAGTATGTGTGTGTGAAAGAGAGGGGTGTGTCCATGTGAGAGACGGGTGGGTGCTTCAGATGGTGTGTGTATGTGTGTGAGGAGACATGTGCAAGGTGTATTAGGAAGGCTTGTGGAAAAGGGGACTCTGTGGGATGGGTCTACATGTGAGCGTGTCCAGGAAGCAGGTGTGGATTGCGTGCATGGAGGCATGTGATGTGAGGAAGCGTGTGTGTGTGTTTGTGTGTGTGTATGTGTGTGTATGTGTGTGTGTGTGTGTGAAGAACAGCTGAAAGGAAAAGTGTCTGTGTGAGAGGCAGGGTGAGGGAGTGTGGGGCTAGTGGGGTGTGTGAGGCATGGGGGTGTGCACATGGGGCTCAGTGTGAGGACAAGAGAGTCAGGAGGACGGAAGCAGGTGGGAGAGGGTGGGGGAGCCTGAGCATTCGTGCATCAGGTGGGTGGGTAGCCCAAGAGAGAGTGTGCAGGTGGGAGGGCCCATTTACAAGCACATGTGGGAATGGAAAAGAAGGCATGTGCAAATATGCAGGTGGACATGTGATGGTTGGCAGCGTGCATATGTGAGTTTAAAAACAGTGTCCGAGAGCACAGGAGACAGTGTTAGAAGGATAGATAACAAGGGAGAAAAAGAGAGAAACAATGTGAGAAAGAGTGGAGTGAAGAGTATAGAGTGTGTGCCTGAGAGATGGTGACACTGAGCATGTCCTCATCGTGTCTCAAGAGGGAGTGGGACGCATGGACACGTATGGGAGTGAATGCAGGTTTGTGAGGGGGTGGCGAGCTGTGAGCGTGGGTCATTGTTTATGTGGGTGTGGGGTGACTATTTGGAGTGCGGGCACTGGGTGATAGATCCTCTGTGTGTCGGGGGATGACTGTACATGTAGTCATGACTGTGTGTGGTGGCTCTGCGTGTGTGGTAACCGTATGACCAGTGTATGCATATAAACTTACAAAGAGCACATTGTAGGTAACTCACAGGGATTCAGAGGCGTCCCGCTATAGTTTTCACTGTAGTAATTGTGCCTATGGGGCAGCTGGAGGTGGGGGAGCGCCTCTCATGTTGCCAGGACATTTGTTGAGCTACAAGCAAAAGTGGCGTGGTCTGTTTATAGGTGGTCTACCTCTTGCTTGTCTTTACTATTACTGCCTGTGTTTGATTACATTTTTAAGAACTAAAATCAGATATATGCAGGAAAATCTCATCTTGCCATCCTAAACTTTCTGCTGAAATAGGCCCAACATCAATCAACATTTAGTAATTCTGGTGGTTATGAAAATGACCAACACACACACACGCACACGCACACACACACACGCACACACGCACGCACACATGCACACACACGTGCACACACGCGTGCGCACATACACACATGCGCACACACATGCACACACACGCACACGCAGACACGCACATGCACACACGCACACGCACACACACGCATACGGACACACGTGCACACACACGCACACGCACACGCGCACACGCAGACACGTACACACACACACGCACACACGCACACACACGCACACACACGCACACACGCACACACGTGCACACGCACACACGTGCACACACGCGCGCACGCACACGCGCACACGCAGACATGCACACACACACACGCACGCACGCGCACACACGCACACACGCACGCACACGCAGACATGCACACACACGCACACACACGCACACGCACACACACACACGTGCACATGCACACACACACGCACACACGCACGCACACACGCACACACAGACACGCACACACACGCACACACACACATGCACGCACACACATACACACACGCACGCACACACACACGCACATGCGCACACATGCACGCGCGCACACGCGCGCGCGCTCACACGCACACACATAGACTATGTCTCTGGTTCTGACTTGTTTCCTCTGTCAGTCCTGTGGAGCTGGAAGAACACAAAGTGATGGCTTTTCTGTACCATTTTTTCTGTAGGAGGAAACTACATTTGAGACATGATTGAGGTGGGGCTGAGGTCCCTCAGGGACGAGGCGGCACAGCTTTGGAGACCTGGACCCGAACCACCCAGAGCCCCTGCGTGACCCCTGGCATCAAACCTCCCGCCCTTTGGTCTCTGTCACCCCCCTGGGTTGCATCCGAACTCCCTCCTCACTTCAAGGCCCAAACCCACCTTCACCCCTGGCACGTGAGAGAGGGTTGGGCTTTGTGGTTCACTCAGTGACCAGCTGCCTCAAGTCCCTAGTCCCCACACAAGCACACGCTCACTCGTGCACCTTCCTCCTGCTCTTCCCTCCTCAGTCCCTTTCCTGGCAAGGCTGTCCTGAGAGCTGTGTGGGCCCCAGTCCTTCCTGGTGCATCCGCCTCAGTCCCTTCCTCTTCTGACTTTTCCCTGGCTTCTCCCCTTTCAGGGCAAGAATGCTCCCACCTGCCCACTCTCAGACATCCCTTCCTCTCCCCTCCTTCTTACCGGGCAGCTCAGCTCTGAGGCTCTCCCAGCGGGCCTGTCCCCCATCCCTTGCCCTCCTCCTACTCCGTGGCTTTGACTGCACCCCCCACCAGAAACTCTCCCTTCCCTTCATCTTTGTGACATCACACTCTGGGCACATGTCTCTGGCCACTCCTCAGCCAAAAGAGAACAAAAAGAATGAACACCATTAACATCTTATGCAGAAGAAGCCTGAAGCTGCTCAGCAGGCATCACACGAGGTGCACCTGTTCTCGGGCACAAGTGGCAGAAGACCATGTTTGCTGGTCTGGGCCAGGCCTTTCCCAAGCTCCCCTGCTGGCTTGTTTCCTTCTGGAATTGCTCCAAGGGGAATCGTCAGTAATCTGTTGTCTAATCCCTGCTGAAGAACAGAACCATATTTAATTCATATATTCGTTTAGGATGGTGGTTCTCAAACCACAGGGTCACATGACAATGGCAGGAGACATTTGTGGGGGTATAATGGGGTGGGGGGAATCACTGGCATCTAGTGGGTAGAAGCCAGGGATGCTGCTAAATGTCCTGTAGTGCATAGGACAGTTCCCCACACAAACAATTATGAGACCCAAAACGTGCTGAGGTGAGAACTCTGCTTCAGGAACACAGTAGGAACAAAGCCATCTCTTACACTTTCTTTTCTCTTGTTGCACCATAAAGGGAGAGAAAAGAAAACAAATAGGGTGAAGGTGAGGTGGAGGAGGGTGGCATGGGGTGGAAGAGAAACTATTTGGGATTGGAGGCCCATGGGGGCAGGGCTGGCCACCAAGCCCTTCCACCCTGAGGCTTCAGGGGAAGGTGTTGGGGCAGGTAGGGTGGGCAGGAGGGAGCGGGCTTCCAGCTGGGCTGGGAATCACAAAGGCCTTCACTGCAGAATGGAAATTGTGGTAACACCTCAGCCCTGGGTTGGGGGCTTAGACGAGGTGATCAAAGGAAAAAGTTTTTTTTTTTTTTTTTTTTAAACATTTAGAGCATCATGCACCCATTTGTAAACTTCAGGTGGAAAGAAAAGTAGAAAGTTGAAAAAGAATCAGGAAGAGGAAGCCAAAAAAAAAAAAAAGCCCGTGGGGTGGCATGGGGTGGAAGAGAAACTATTTGGGATTGGAGGCCCATGGGGGCAGGGCTGGCCACCAAGCCCTTCCACCCTGAGGCTTCAGGGGAAGGTGTTGGGGCAGGTAGGGTGGGCAGGAGGGAGCGGGCTTCCAGCTGGGCTGGGAATCACAAAGGCCTTCACTGCAGAATGGAAATTGTGGTAACACCTCAGCCCTGGGTTGGGGGCTTAGACGAGGTGATCAAAGGAAAAAGTTTTTTTTTTTTTTTTTTTAAAAATTTAGAGCATCATGCACCCATTTGTAAACTTCAGGTGGAAAGAAAAGTAGAAAGTTGAAAAAGAATCAGGAAGAGGAAGCCAAAAAAAAAAAAAAAAAGCCCGTGGGAATGAGGAAGAGGTGAGTGTGTGGAGATGCTGGGCACGGAGGAAGAGGCAGGAAGTCAGGAGCTGAACGTAAGAAAGACCACATCAGAATCACATCAGAAGGTGGAGCCCTGCCTGGCGGAGGGGTGCAGGGGCACAGGCGGGACAAGCAGAGCAGTGTAGGACAGAGGAGCAGGGAAGGGCCTCTAGGATTGGGGCAGAGCGAGGGAAAGGAGAGCGCAGGAGGCAGGACGGAGGGCACAGGGCTCAGGGAACATCAGAGGCCCCCCAAAAGGGTCTAGAAATGACCATGAACAATAGGAAATGCATTGGCTGACTTGGAGAGAGGGTGATGCCACTGAGGGGGGTGCCCAGTGCTGAGAGGACAGGGACAGATGGCATTGATGAGAGAGGAGCTTGGGAAGGGGCAGGTGGGCAGCTGCATGAATGGGAAAACAGGGGCCTGAGAATGGGGGAGGGTGTGGGTGGGTGACTGGCAGGGAAAAGGGGGTAAGCTCAGGTTTCCTGGCATGGAAGACACGTTTCCCAGAGGATGAGTTGCCTAAATCAAGTCATTAACAGCTGTGGTGCGAATCCAGCAGATAGCATGCCTCTTCTAATTGGATTTCACATCCATGAGTAATGAATTGAGCCACATCTTTCCAGGCATCACGAAATGGAGATTCCTTTATTTTAATCTTCCAGTTATGTCCTTTTGGATGGAAATTCCAAACAAGAGTTTTCTCCACATTTTTTTCTTAAAGGAAAATATTTGGTGACAAATTTTTGCATTCTTCCAAAACCTATTTATATAATATCAAAAAATATTTAAAATTCACCAGAAGGATTTCAAGATTAGATTTTGGAGAGGTTTCCATGTCAGATGGTTTTGAAGTGTGCCATTTACTTGTGACACCCTACAGTTGTTTATGAGCCAGGAAAACAGGAATGTATTACATTTGAGGCTACAGTGAGTGAAATAGCCCCTGGTGCAGATACTTTTCTAGAAAACTGAAGGACCTGAAAGGGGGCAGAGGTCAGACAGGGATGGGACAGTTATCTGGAAAGCTTAAAGAAATTTTTCCTAGAGTCCAGAATTTAGCAAAAAGTGCTCAGAGAAGCATGAGTGTGGTTCAAATGTAAAGTGTTTGGTGTAGAGCATCTTTTCATATACCTGTTGGTCATTTGTATGTCTTCTTCGAGGAGATGTTTATTTACATACTTTGCCCATTTTTAAATTGGGTTATTTATTCTTTTCCTTTTTGTCTTTTTTCGTGTTCGGCAATGGATTGCAACCCTCAGTGTCGCGCCCGTACCGGACCGGGACCGGCAACGGGATTGCAACCCTCGGTGTTGCGCCCGCACCTCGCTCAGCCAGTGAGCGGGAACTGGTCTGTATGTGGGATCCGAACCCTCGGCGGGAGCGCCGCCGCGCTCCCAAGCGGCGCACTGTAGCAGTGCGCCACCGGGCTGGCCCCGGGTTATTTATTCTTTTGTTGTTGTTTTTGTCTGTCTATTTTGCCATTGAGTTGCAGGTGTTTCCTTACATATTTTGAATATTAATTCCTTTTCAGGTGTATGACTTCAAAATATTTTATCTCATCCTGTAGGTTGCCTTATCATTCTGCTAATTGTTTTCTTTGCTGTGCAGAAGCTTTTCAGTTTGATGCAGTCCATTTCGTTTGTCTATTTTTGCATTTGTTACCTGTACTTTTGGTGTCATATACATGTAATTATTACCAAGCTTTTCCCCAATGTTTTCTTTCCAGGAGTTTCACAGTATTAGGTCTTATAGTTAAGTCTTTAATCCATTTTGAGTTAATTTTTGTGTATAGGTTAAGATAAAGGCCCAATTTCATTCTTTTGCATGTGGATATCCAGTTTTCCCAGCACCATCTGTTGAAGAGACTGTCCTTTCCCTCCTGTGCATTCTTTTTACCCTTGTCTGAGATCAGTTGACCATATACACATGGATTTATTTCTCAGTTCTCTATTCTGTTTCAATGGTCTATATGTCTGTTTTTACACCAGTACCATACTGTTTTAATTACGGTAGTTTTGAAATACATTTTGAAACCAGGTAGTGTGATGCCTCCAGCTTTGTTCTTTCTTCTTAAGATTATTTTCACTATTCAGGATCTTTTTTGGTTTTATATGAATTTTAGGATTGCTTCTTCTATTTCTTTAAAAAATACTACAGGGATTTTGGTAAGGATTGCATTGAATCTGCATGAAGAAAATGCAAATCAAAACTGCAATCAGATACCACCTTATACCTGTTAGGATAGCTACTATTTAAAAAAAAACCAAAAGCATTGGCAAGGATGAAGAATTGGAACCTTATCCTGGTGGGAATGTAAAATGTTGTATCTGATATGGAAAACAGCATAAAAATTTCTCAAAAAGTTAAAAATAGAACTACCATATGACCTGGCAATCCCACTTCTGGGTATCTATCCAAAATAATTGAAATAAGGACCTTGAAGAGATATGGCACTTCCATGTTCATAGCAGCATTATTTACAAGAGCCAAGCTGTGGAAACAACCTAAAGGTCCATCAATGGATGGATAAGGAAAACGTGGTATATACATATAATACAGTATTATTGACCCTTTAGAAAGAAGGAAATTCTGCCACTCACAATAACCTGGATGAACCTGGAGGATATTATGCTAAATGAAATAAGTCAGTCATAGAAGGATAAATGCTGCACTTATATAAAGTATCTAAAATATTCAAACTCATAAAAACAGAGAGTGGGTGGTAGGAGCTGCAGGGATGGGGAAATTAAAAGCTGCTAACCAAAGGGTATAAAGTGTCAGTTAAGCAAGATGAGTAAGTTCTAGAGATCTGCTGTACATCACTGTACCTACAGTTAGCAATACTGTATTGCACACTTAAAAATTTGTTAAGAGAGTAGATCTCATGTTAAATGTTCATGGTGTCTATTAGGAATATTTTAACTAATGTAGGACTGAGTCTATGTTTATTTTATAAGTGAGCAATATGGAAACTTGCATTTAGTTGTTTTTATAAGAGAGCTGCTTATTATATATACTTTTGTGTGCATAAATGTGGGAGACATCACATATGATCTAGCAAATTAGCTACAGATGACACAATCACCAACCTACAGAAGCAAATGATGAAACCCACATGAAGGATACTTAGGGAAGTGTGTATTTGGAGAGATGGAGATGAAGGATGGTGGAGATGGGAAGACCGGTGGCCTGACTCACTCTGGCTTGATGAGTTGGTCAATGCTAGCCTGGAATTTTTAGTATATCTTTGGTTTTGCAAAATTGTATAAATTACCTATTATGTGCTAGGCATTTTGCTGGGTGTTGAGAAGATGAAGTGACATAATCCTTGCCAAAGAATTTATATAGTCCAAGGGAAGAGGTAATAGAGTGTCTTAAATAAAGGATGGAAACTCTAAACCTAGAGGAGGGAGTCTGCCCTCTGACCTGTGGGGGTCAGGCTGTCTCTTCACTGCCACTGTGGGGAGAGGCAGCATCCAACAGACACTATTAATGACCTTGGTTGACTGGCAAATATATGCCAGGTACTCTTTATTAACCATTTAAGTCAATTCTTACAACATCCCTTTAAAGTAGAATTTGTATACCTCATTTTATTAAACAGGAAAGTTTGTCAAAAAAGTTTAGTGACTTACCCAAGATGACAGGGCTGGTAAGTAACATATCTGGAACACAACCCAGATCAGCCTGATTTGATGCCTGTGCATCCTCTACACCCCAGCTACCTTATACCAAGTCCTCAGAAAACCTTGGATGAAGTCAGGTGGACTTAGAAATGCTTGGCTGGTGCCAGGACACCCATGTGCATCTTTGAAGGAGAAAATAGTGAGCCAACTTAGGATAGAACCTTCTGGCATTGAGGGCATAAAGATCCTCCAGCAGTGGGTGAGGGACTGTGCCAGAATGAACCACAGGGATATCCAGGGGACCCAACCCAACCCAGTGCAGTAGGGATATGTTAACAGGTCACCAGGACAACCCACGCATCATCACTGGCTGAAAGGTGAAGCCTCTAGGGCGGGTTCATCAGAGGTCCTAGAGCCACAAAGGCTGAGGACAATAACTACACCCTCCTGATTCCAACCACCCCCTTGACTCCAAAGCTGTTATCAAATTGGGGGAACAAATGGTACTCAGTTTTGTGTAATTACATTGAGTTTTATTTAAATGTCTGATTCATCCAGTAAACCAAGAACCTTTGTGGGGGTAGGACCTATAAAATCAGTAGACTTTGAATCCGTGGCACCTTGCAGAGAGTGAAGGCTCAGAAGTTGCTCAGTGCGTGTTTGTCAAATGCAACAAAGAACCACATCAGAGCAGCCATATAAAATCACAAGCCATCCTAATAATGAGTGTTGTAACCCTGCCAACCTGCAGTCTCTACTTTATAAAGCATGTTTGTCCTATAAATAGAAATTGGCTTCTCTTGAAGAAGTGATGAACTATTTGTTGAAATTCCTCTTTGGAAAGATTTTACATTCAATTTCTGACCCGTGTTCTCTGCAGTCCAGGATAAATCTGGTTGTGTGTATCTTCCTGAGGCATCTGATGAGGGAAAGAGTGACTAGAGCAAGTGTCCTCGAAGGAACTGCGAGGGGCCCGAGGCCGCCAGACATCCAGGCCTGTGTGGGCATTCTACAAGACCAATTTTTCTGCCACTGCTTTTGAGAGTAGTGTGGAAACCAAATTTCTTTTGGAATTTTTATATTTTTAGTTCTTTTTTCAAGTGAAAATGGAATGGCAACTTTTATGGAAAAAAAGTATTTTCTATCCACATTTTTGTTATGATCTTTTTTCCTGTATCCTGGGGGGGAAGAAGTTTAAACCAGTGTTTCAGAATCTGAAGGGAGTTTCCATTCTAAAGGCTGTAAATGATTTGTAGATCTGTAAGATTTCATTAGAAAAAAAGTATTATTTTGCTTATATTCCTAAAAGAAAGTTTTAATCCTAAAAAGTGCTAATAGAGAGTTTAAAAGTTGCAAACAGGTGGATGCAGGAGTAGCAAATACAAACCATTTTCATGGTGAAATAAGCATTATTAATCTCTAGCCCAACCTCCTCTTTTGACAGATAAAAACCAGAGGTTCAGAGTGGTAGAGGCCCTGCCCCAGAGGGCTCAGCAAGACAAGGGTGGAACATGCTGTGGGCCAGGGTCCCACTTGCCAGTTCAGGGCCCCTTCTGGGTTAGTAGGTGTGTAAGATTTATCTTCAGTCTCCTGCAATATCTCTTATTTTGTAGTGAAAAGTTTGAAAAATACTCCAAACATGTTTTTCTAAAATACAGGATAGAATTTGTATTTATGGTCTACCTGTTTCTGGATTTAAGTCCTGCCCTGACTCTTGTTATCTGAGTAACTTTTTTCCCCATGTAAAGAGAGGAGGACTTTAATAATCAGGTGGACAGGATGACCTGTTCTTTGGATACCAGTCAACCACTCTCCCCAGCCTCCCTGTCATTGCCCATTAGGGTCCTGAGCAAAGTGGCAGGGATGGTGGCAGGGATGGAGGTTATGTGTGGGCTCAGCAACGTGGACTTCCACTCACTAAGGCCAAAGTGGCTATGGTCACTACTGTATGTTGTCCACTCTGCCAGCAGCAGAGAACAACATTGAGCCCCTGATATGACACCATTCCCCAGGGTGATCAGCCAACTACCTGGTGGCAGGTTGATTACATCGGACCACCTCCATCATGGAAAGGGTGGTGTTTTGTTCTTAATTCGATAGACACACTAAATACAGACTCGTCTTTCCTGTACACAATGCTTTTGTCAAAACTACCATCCATGAACTTACAGAATGTCTTATACACTGCCATTGTTTCTGTGTGGCAGTGGGCCCGTGATGCTGTAATTCACTTGCCTTACCAAGTTTCCTGTCATCCTGAAGCAGCTGGTCTGACAGAACAGTGGAATGGCCTTTTGAATTCACAGTTACAGTGCCAGCTAGGTGGCAGTACCTTGCAGGGCTGGGGCAAGGTTCTTCAGAAGACTGTATATGCTGTAAATCAGTGTCCAATATATGGTGCTGTTTCTCCCATAGCCAGGATTCACGGGACGAAATGGGAGAGGCCCCACTCACCATTGTGCCTAGTGACCCAGCAGCACAGCTTGGCTTCCTGTTGCTATGGTCTTATGCTCTGCTGGCCTAGAGGTCTTATTACAGAGGGAGGAATAATTTTACCAGAAGACACAACAATGACTCCACTGCCACCCAGCCACTTTGGGCTCCTCATTCCTCTGAATCAACAGGTAGAGAAGGGAGTTTTGGTGTTGGTTGGGGTGACTAGTCCAATTCTACCAAAGTTGAATTGGACTGCTACTCCATAATGGAGGTAAGAAAGACAATGTCTGGAAAACAAGAGACCCCTGAGGGTGTGGTTAAGGTCATTGGAAACTACAACAACCCAGTCCAGGAAGGGCTATGAATGGCCCAGCAAAGAACCATGACGAGCTGAGGTGCTTGCTGAAGGCAAAGGGAATACAGAGTGGGTAGTGGAGGAAGGGCATTATAAATGCCAGCTGAAACCTTGTGACCAGTCATAGAAATGAAGGCTGCAACTGTCATGAGTATTACCCCTTATTTTGTTATGAATATGTCTGTCTGTGTGTATATACATATATGAATTCATATACGTATATATTCATGATGGAAATGTTTGGGAGCTTGATGGTGGCAGCACTTTCACAGGAATATGCACCTGCCAAACTCATACAATTGTGTACTTTAAATAAATGCATTATAAAGAATGCATAAATTATACATTAAAAAAAGATTAGGGTCATCTACACAACAGGAAAAGATATATTGAGAGTGGCTTAAACATGATGGAACTTAATGACTTTCAGTTAAAAGTCTGTACCACGGTGATTCAAAGCTGATATGGTGTCTGCATGTTGTCTTCAGGGACCTGGGCTATATCTTTCTGTCAACATGCTGTGACTCATGGCAATTTCTTTGTTCAAGATGCCTCCTGTAAGTCTAGTTGCCACATCCATGTTCCAGGCTGATGGCAGAAGGAGAGTGAATGATAAAAATGCTGTGCTCACACAAAGTGTACTCTTTATAATCAGCCTCCCCAGAAATACACCTTACACTTCTGCATATATCTTACTGGCTTGACTTTAGTCACATGGCAATGCCACCTGCAGGAAAGACTGGTGATATGTATAGCAATCTCAGCTGAAAATTGGGATTCATTTTCAAAGGAAGGGGAGCATAAATACATGGAGTGAAGTAACAGCCTCTGGCCACAGTTAAATTTTGTGGTTAAGAGTTTACTGGCTCTTTCACAAATGATGTTGGGAAAGCTGGATATTCACACGCAAAAGAATGACCTTGGACACTTGTGTCACACCATATATGAAAATTAACTTATAATGGATCAAAGACCTAAATATAAGACCTAAAATTACAAAACTCTTAGAAGAAAAAGTAAGGGAAAATTTCACGACATTAGCTTTGGCAATGATTTCTTGGATATTTTGTATAACACCAAAAGCACAGGCAACAAAAGAAAAAAATAGATAAATTAGACTGCACCCAAATTAAAAACTTTTATGCATCAAAGCACAAATCAATAGACTGAAAAGGCAACCCAACGAATGGGAGAAAATATTTGCAAATCATGTATCTTATGTGGGATTAATATCCAGAATATATAAAGAATGCTAACAACTCAACAACACAAAAGAAACAACCTGATTTAAAAATGGGCAAAGGACTAAAATAGATATTTCTCCAAAAAGATATATAGATGGCTGATTAGCACATGAAAAGATGCTCGATATCACCAATCTTTAGGGAAATGCAAATCAGAGCCACAATGAAATACCACTTCACGCTCATTAGAATGGCTATTATCAAAAAACAGAAGATGCCAAGTATCGAGAAAGATGTAGAGAAACTGGAACACCTGTATGCTGCTGGTGGATGTGCAAAATAGTGCAGCCTCTGTGACAAACAGTATTGCAGATCCTCAAAAAATCAGAAATAGAGTTACCACGCCATACAGAAATGCCACTTCTGGGTGTATCCAAAAGAATCGAAAGCAGGGTTTCAAAGAGATATTTGTACACCTGTGCTCATAGCAGCCTTATTCACGATAGCCAAAAGGTGGACGCAACCCAAGTGTCTAAAGAGATAAATAGATAAACAAGATGTGCCACGGGCATACAATAGAAAATTATCCAGCCTTAAAAAGGAAGGAAATTCTGACACGTACTACAACATAGATAAACTTTGAAAACGTTATGCTAAGTGAAATCAACCAGTCACAGGAGGAATACACTGTATGATTCCACTTATATGAGGTATGAGAGAAGTCAAACTCATAGAGACAAAAAGTAGAACAGGGGTTTCCAGGGGCTGGGGGAGGGGGGAACAGGAGTTAGTGTTTAATGGGTACTGAGTTTCCATTTGGGAAGATAAAAAATTCCAGATATGGACGGTGGTGATGGTTGCACAGCACTGTGAATGTTCTTAACACCACTGAAGTATACACTTAAAAATGGTTAAAATGGTACATTTTAGGTTTTGTAATTTTTCTGCAGTAATGAGTCAAAATAAAGAGTTCACCAGCCCTGAGGATGGTTACTGAAAAGCTGAGTCCTCACTTCTCAGAGGTCCCATAGAGGTAATTTCTATGGTGGGGAAAACCATCCACTTGAGAACCTGCAAACTCTTCCAGCTCTGTCCATGATGGAGTAGCAGAGAAGTAGAGGTGCAGATCCCCCACATTCACCCCCAGATCGTATCCTCCCGCATGTCAGGTCTCCAGTGCTACAGGAAGGGGAGAAAGTGAAAAGATGGTCTGAATTTTACTAGCACAACTTATCCTGAGGTCTGGTCCAGAAACTCAAACTCCATGCCTATGTTTCTTACCCATGAAAGGAGGGGTCCACCTCAGGAATGGTAACCCAAGCTCCCTTCTGTCCTAAGATTCTGTGCTTAGTAGGCCTGCATTTACTAACCTGGATCCTCTGGGACACAAATATGCAGTGTGCCGTTTCTCAGGTGGGAAAAGATGGTTATTCATCTGTAGACGGTCACGCTCACCGGAAATGGCCACAATGATGACCTCGCTCCCACATGCTTTTCTGAGGCATGGATATGATTCTCCCCCCATTGAGTGAGAGGGTTTATGTCACCTCCCCTGAATCTGGGTGGGATTGTGACGTGTCTGTAAGCGACAGAATGTGGATGATGTGATGCTGCGTAAGTCCTGAAGTCTGGGCAGGAAGCCGATGGAGGGGCTGCCTCCTTCACTGGGACATTTCTGCTTGGAGACCTGAGTGCTTTGCAAGATGTCCAGCTACCCAGAAGCCACCAATACATGAGAAAGTCAAGCTCCTGGAGAGCCAGGAATAGGCACGCCTGTTGACAGTTCTAGTTGTGAACTCCTCCCAGGCAAGGCACCATGCATGATGAATACAGGAGTCTGCGATGACTCCAGCCCCAGCCATTGAATCCCTCCTAGGTCCAGAGTTGTCCCATCACACCCCCACCCATCGTGCAGCATAGACAAGCTGCCCTGCTCTGCTCTGTCTGCTTTCCTCACCCACAAATCCATGAGTAAGATTAAATGGTTGTAGTTTTACGCGATTATTACTGAGCAAGGGCTCACTACCTGATGCGCACAGAGGCCAATAGCATGGCACCAGCTTTTGCAAAAAGAAAGGCTTTACTCATGAAGTCAACTGGCTGGAGACTGGAGGTATGGCTCTCAAATCATTCTCCCCAAACCAGGGGATGAACTGGCTTTTCTGGGGCATTCAGGATCCCTAATTGGTTAAATCCAAGTCAGGCAAAGGGTGATAGGCTGATAAAGTCAGGAGCTGAATGGTTGATTCTGAATCTAGTCCTCTGATTGGTCTAATCTGGATCTGGCACGTTGGTAGAGAATTTTCAGGTTCTTGAGGTCATCTGGAGAGCAAAGTCCTCTTTCGGGTGCATGGTCAGCCTACACCCTGCAAGGCAACTTTGAAATAACTTGAGATAGGAAAATAAAACCTAGTTTTAGATGGTTACACAACCAAGTATGGAATTGCTTGTTATGCAGTGATAATTACTAGAACATACACATGCACAGAGGAAAAATTCTAAAGCCTTAGAGCAAAGAAACCTGTTTAATTTGTTTTACCAAACATCTCCTTTGACCACAGATCCCCTTTTTCATGCAGCACTTATTCATATCCCAGAAAACTATTATTCTCTAAAACTCATTTTAGAAAGTGTTGCCTCGCCCTATGAGAACGAAGTCATTTTAAAAAGTTGAGTCAGAATCGAATTTGCATGTATGTCTGGATATATGATACAAACAAGCTGAATGCTTTGGGTATTTGAAAGAACACAATTTGGTTAAAGCTGTTGATCTAAGAGCCCAGCATAGGTATAATTAAGAATTATTATTAAGGAATTATTTGACGTACATTTCGATATGTGTATTTTTCACTCTTACTTTAGGAGAACAGTTTGCAGCATAGTTAGGAACTATAAGTACTGTTGTCTTAGTTTCCACAGCTATGAACTTGGGCTCAATATAGTTTCTAACTTATAGAGCTTGTATGGGAATTGAATGCAAACTGTATCCAAGTGCTTGAAACAATGCCTGGTACAGATGAATACGTTACCACTTATTATTAGAATATAAAAAACATTTACAGTGAAAATAGTGTTATTAGTGTCTACTTATTGGAACAATAGCATTGGATAGATCACTAAAATCATCAGCCCCATTGTCAGTTACTCAATAGAATAGAAAATAGAATAGAGAATAAAAAAATGAGGAATAGGAAAGAATGAAGCTATGACATTAGAATTAAAACAATCACAGCTCGTCTCTGTAGATGGGACATGCAGTACAATGAATTTAGCAAGCATCGATGCTCTCAAAATGGGAGCATGAAATATGTGGAGATGTTTTAAATGTTTTTATAATTACTTTCTACATAAATAAGGAGTGCTGTGGGGATACAACTTCAGTTATAAAGCTTCTAGAAAAGTGGTTTTCTCTTGAATATAAACCAAGACATCTATGTTTTTGCTTATCCCAAGTAAGACTCTGAATTAAAAGGAAGTTTATAATTTCCTTCCAAGAGGTTATAAACTTCCTGAAGATAAATACAGCAACCAACTGTGTCATCTAATTGCAGGATATTGCAGGCCTGGTAACAGGCCTGAGAGACTCCGCTTGAATGCAGTTTTTCTGGTGACATGGAGCGTGGGAAACCCCACATTTTTTGGCAATTGTTCCCTAAACTTCAATTTGAGGCTCAATAAAGTCTTTAAAGATCATTGTAATTACAAGCAAGTAGTGTCACATTCGGGGGCACATCTGTTTTTAATTATCTTTGACTTGGCCCATAATTCAGAGGGCGCCAAATAGTCCCAGTAGAGCTTCAAACATTTACCACCCTGGACACCTCTATCTCCTTTGATGCATTTGCATGTGATACCCACACAGTGGGGTCCAACCACAGAAATGTCCTCCCTTCTAGGTAAGGTTATCAGACTTAGCAAAAAACAAAAAAACAGAAAGCCAGGATTTCCAGTTATATTTTAATTTCAGATCAGGAACAAATAATTCTTAGTATAAGTATGTCTCATGGAATATTTAGGACATACTTATACTAATTTTTTTTTATTGTTCTTCTGAAATTCAAATTTAGCTGGGTGTCTTGCGTTTTATCTGGAAACCTTACTTTATTAGTGAGATGTAACAAAAATCAGGCCAAACTCAAGTCAGAGATTTAATCCAGGGGCAGAAGTTCTGCATGAAGATCCAGGAGAATGTGGACAATAACCTTGTAACCTGCAGGACTCTCAAATGCCATACATGAATGGGACAGTTACTGTACCCATAGCAAGACCCTCTTTTCTGTGTGTGTGTGTGTGTGCATGTGTGTGTGTGCATTCATGTGTCCCTGACAGTCTGAGGTGTGTAAGGCAGTGTGAGGTGTGGCAGACTCAGACAGGAGACGAGCTGAGTACGTGCCATCCTCTCCTGAGGTGCAGCTTTCCATTGCTGGGTCACCCTTGGCTGGGCACTGCCTGGATCTCCAAATAACCATGCAACTGAAACCAGAGCAGTTCTGGAACCAGGTCTTGGTGATGATAACAAAAGGATCTGTGGAGAGTGATGGAATCCACTCTCTGGGATCACAAGGATATAAGCTGTTTGCCACAAGCAGTCCTCATAAACATTCGTGTGTCCAAGATTCTGTGGACAATATATGGGAAGCTGACAAGTTCCCACTTCTCCCTTCCTGGGGAAGCTTGTGGATGCTCCGCCAAGGGGATATTTACTCTTTCTGCAGATGCGGACCTTGTTTGATTTGAGATTTTCTGAGCCCTTGGTAGCTCAGGTCCCCATGCCTTTGTATCAAGAATCTTGTGATTCAGCCTTTGCTTTTGGACCTCATGAAAGTTAAAATGTAACGTGTAATTGGTGCACTCAGAGGGGTGCTGCATCTGGTGCCTGGGGCTCAGGATCCTGCTATCTGAGCTCAGCTCCTGTTCGGCATGTACAAGCTGGACAAACTTGTCTTCTTCTTTGTGCATTGGGGATTGTTGTGGGGATTAAGGAATTTAACACTTAGTTCTTAGAACAAGGCCCGATGCATAGGAAGAGCTTTCTATGAATACGTTGTGCCTTTAGCATGACCCTGGCTATTCTCTGGGCAAGTCCATCACTGTGTGCTTTCTCTCTGATGTGAGTTCTCTGTGTCCTCAGTGGTTCTATAGGCCCCACACAAACAATTTGGATTAAATAGTCTCACAGGGGCCCAGGCCATGGCATGCTGTAAAAGCTCTGCAGGTAATTCTAATATCCATCAAGAGTAAGAAAGGGATGACTTGTAGCTGACAGCTATGCAAGCAGTTCTCTAAAAGATATCAATTGTCTTGAATGGGGTTCTCATGACTTAGGTGAGACATCCTTTTCTTAAACAAAGAATCCATGTAAGTTCTTAAAATTGTTGATGTACCAGCTAATGGACAGCCTGCTAACTCTGAGTAAGCTGCCGAGTTACCTTTAAGATCAGCTGAAGCATTGTCTTACTCACAGATGCTCATCTTGCACATAGATATTTCTGCCTGTGTGCTGTCATCTGCAGCCAAGAATTGCAACTTCTCTATTTTGCCCAGCAATGAAAACAGGACAAATCCAGTAAGGGAAGTCCCCATCCCTTTCCCAAACTGTTCCATAAAATCTTCCCAGCTTGTCACAGACTTCAGAGCACTTTTGTTTGGAAATAGGATTTTCTTGATTCATGCTAAGATAGAAGTGATCCCCTCATACTTAATCTGTACCTGCACAACATTTCCCAGTGTAGACACATTCTCCACCAAGTGTTGACCCACATTTTGCCTGCCGTTGTCACAGCTGACATAAGCACCCTCTAGGTAAGATTGTTGTAGCTGAAAACCCTCTTGGAGAAGGATTTGGGGTTAGTCCCCCAGATGGCCCATTAAGAAGTCCCAGAGACACTGGTTTAGAAAAGGCATGAATCATAGGATCCACTACGTGTTCTGGCTTGATCTCTTGGCACAGAGAACCTGTTAACTGACAATTAACCTGTTAATTTCCAAGTTAAAGTATTTAAACTTTAACTGAGGCAGACCTGTTTGGAGCTTTTCTGTGCTTCTCTTTATTTGTCAAGACCATTTACTCTCCATAAAACCACACAGCCCCAGAGATGGTTTGAAATACAATAAGGTACTTTCTTGATACAGGTTACTTTTACCTCTGTGGGAGATCCAAGATAACCAGTTTCAGAAAAATTGTTGGGGGGACAAGATGGGACAGGGATGGACAGGGAGAGCAGGATTACAGCAATACTCCACTCCACTCTGTGGGATGATGGGTCAGCTTTCCACAAGAAACTTACCTACAGAGATAGGAAATCCTAACCAGCCTTTCCTACCTGCTTGGGCTCTGCTAAAGGAAAACAGCACTTTTACAGAGAAGGTTAGGTATAAACCAATGCAGGCACACCTCATTTTATCACATTTCACTTTATTGTACTTTGCAGATATTGCTTTTTTTGCAAATTGAATGTTTGTGGCAACCCTGCATTCAGCAAGTCCATCAGCACCACTCTTACAACAGCATATGCTTGCTTTGTGCCTCAGTGTCATTTTGGTAATTCTCACAGTATTTCAAACATTTTCATTCTTATGTCTGTGACGGCAATCTTTGATGTCACTATTGTAATTGTTTTTGGGGTGCCGCAAACTGTACCCTTAGAAGAAGGTGAATTCAATCAATAAAGGTTGTGTGTGTTCTGACTGCTCCACCGATGGGCTGTTCCATCTCTCTTCCTGTCCTTGGGACTTCCTACCCCCTGAGACACAGCAATACTGAAATCAGGCCAATTAATAACCTCGCAATGACCTCTAAGTGTTCAAGAAAAGGAAGAGTTGCACATCTCTTCCTTTAAATCAAAAGCTAGAAATGATTAAGCTCAGTGAGGAAGGCTGGTCAAAAGCCGAGATAGATTGAAAACAAGCCTTCTTGCACCAAACAGTGAGCTAAGTTGTGAATGCAAAGGAAAAGTTCTGAAATAAAATAATAAAATGCTACTCCAGTGATTACCAAATAATAAGAAAGAAAAACACCCTTATTGCTGATATGGAGAAAGCTTTAGTGGTCTGGATAGATTAAACCAACCACGACAATCCCTTAAGCCAAAACCTAATCCAGAGCAAGGCCCTACTCTCTTCCATTCTATGAAGGCTGAGAGAGGCGAGGAAGCTGCAGAAGAAAAGTGTGAATCCAGCAGAGGCTTGTTCATGAAGTTAAGGAAAGAGGCTGGCTTCATGATGTAAAAGTGCAAGGTAAAGCAGCAAGTGCTGATGTAGAAGCTGCAGCAAGTTGTATGTGAGATTCTGCTAAGGTCATTGATGAAGTTGGTTATATTATTTCATCTCTGTCTCTTATAACAAAATACCTGAAAATGGGTAATCTATAAAGAAATATAACTTATTCTTTACAGTTTGGGAGGTTAGGAAGTACAAAGTCCAGGGAATACATCTGATGAGGGCCTTGTTGGTGGGTGGTGACTCAACAGCAATGCAGGGTATCACATGGCAAAATGGCTTGAATGAAAGAGAGCTATCCTCACTTGCTCTCCTTTAAGGCCATCAGAACCATGCCCATTACTCCATAAATAGATCAATCCATTCACAAGGGCACAGTCCTCACAATCCAATCACGTCTTCATGGCCCCACTTTTCAATTACCATAGTAGGATTTTCCATCCTCTTAACACTGTCACAGTGGAGATTAAGCTTCAATGAGTTTGGGGGGACATTCAATCCGCAGCAGTGGCTACACTAAACAACAGCCTTCAGTTGGAAGAAGATGCCATCTAGGACCTTCATAGAGAGAAGAAGTCAATGCCTGGCTTCCAAGCTTCAGAGTATAGGTGGACTCTCTTGTTAGGGGCCAGTGCACCTGGTTGAAGCCAATGCTCATTTACCATCTTGAAAATCCACGGGCCCTTAAGAATTATGCTAAATCCACTCTGCCTGTGCTCTGTAAATGGAACAACAAAACCTGGATGACAGCCCATGTGTTTATAGCATGATTTACTGAATATTTTAAGCCAACTATTAAGACCTACTGCTCAGAAAAAAGATTATTTACACAACATTACTGCTCATTGATAATGCACCTGGTCACCCAAAAGCTCTGAGGGAGATGTACAAGGAGATTCATATTGGTTTTTTTTTTTTTTCCTTTTTGTCTTTTTTACTGACCGGTACGGGATTGCAACCCTTGGTGTCGCACCCATACCGGGGACCGGCAACAGGATTGCAACCCTCGGTGTTGCGCCCGCACCGCGCTCAGCCAGTGAGCAGGAACCGGTCTCCACATGGGATCCAAACCCTCAGCGGGAGCGCCACCGCGCTTCCAAGCGGTGCACTCTCCAGTGCGCCACCGGGCTGGCCCAAGATTCATATTGTTTTTACACCTGCTAACACAACATCTCTGCAGCCCATGGATCAAGAAGTAATTTTAAGTAATTTTATTTAAGAAGTACATTTCATAAGGCTATAGCTACCATAGACAGTGATTCCTGTGATGGATCTGGGCAAAGTAAATCAAAACCTTCTGGAACGGATTCATAATTCTAGATGCCGTTAAGACCATGATTCATGAGAGGAGGTAAAAATATTAGCATTATCAGGAGTTTGGAAGAAGTTCATTCCAGCCCTCATGGAAGACTTTGAGGGGGTTCAAGACTTCAGTGGAGAAAGTAACTGGAGATGTGGTGGAACTAACAAGAGAACACAAATTAGAAGTCAAGCCTGAAGACGTGACTGACTGAATTGCTGCAATCTCATAATAAAACTTGCACGGATGAGAAGTTGCTTTTTATGAATAAGAGGAGAAAGTGGTTTCTTGAGATGTCATCTACTCCTGGTGAAGATGCTGTGAACATTGTTACAATGACAACAAAGGATTTGACTATTACATAAATTCAGTTGATAAGGCAGTGGCAGGTTTTGAGAGAATTGAATCCAATTGTGAAAGAAGTTCTACTGTGGGTAAGATGCTGCCAAAGAGCATCACATACTACAGAGAAATCTTCCATGAAAGGAAGCCAACCAATGTGGCAAACATCATCGTTGTCTTATTTTAAGAAATTGTCACAGCCACACCAACTGTCAGCAACCACCACCCTTATCAGTCATCAGCCATCAACATCAAGGCAAGACCCTCCACCAGCAAAGAGGTTGCAACTCACTGAAGACTCAGATGAGCATTAGCATTTTGAAGTAATAAAATATTTTTAAATTAACGTATATGTAATAATGCTGTCGCACAATTAATAGACTATAGTATAGTGTAAACCTAACTTTTATATGCACCGGGAAACTGAAAAATTTGTGTGTCTGGCTTTATTGCAATGTTTGCTTTTTTGCGGTGGTCTGGAACCAAATTCACAATATCTCCGAGGTATGCCTGTAACTTATAATTCACAACACATGCTTCTCTTAGAGAAGTGGCAGAAGGGACCAATCACTTTTAATTATTTCACATGTACCTATTTATAGCCCATGCAAAGCATATGTTTTAAATATTTAAGACAGATCCAGCTAAGTAGTTTCAACAGAAACTGTATTAACTAGACAAATTTAAAACCAGAATTTATTATAGTTTACAAAAGCAAAACAAAACCAAAAAAACTCTTAAAGACAATTAAACTTATTAACTTGGCTATTTTTAGATCCATCCCACCCAACACAGTGTTCAAATCATCAATTTAAAACTATTTGTGTTTAACTATAATATGTGTGCTAATGGCTCTGATGCCCTGGGGAAGAAGGTGGGAGGAGAGAGAGAGGGAAAGTACTGCCAGTTAGTTCCTAATGGGTGGGGGTGAAGGACGCCACAGCCCGGGGCGGGGGGAGGTTTCCAATATTGCCTCAGGACAGAATCCACTGTACATCATGCCAAGATAGGACTAAATGTTTTGCTGTACTTTAGAATGCACAAACACACTTGACATGCAATAGACCATGTGTTTTTGTGGGAAAATTAAGGTTTCAATCCTTGTTTCCATTGCAAAGATAAGAAAACTACATGCAGCAGAAAGCCCATTTCTCAAAACTTGTTAGCTGAGTTTTGTTCAGGTAGGTCCTCCTTGCCTTTCTGTCTAAGGACAAGGTGATACTAGTGAAGGGAGTGGAATATTTCACCCCAGAATATGCCATTATGGCATGAACGTTATTTTGAGCTGAAGGTCATTGAGAAGCAGATGTAGGAAGATACTTGCCCAAAAGCAGGACATAAATTTACAAAGATGTCCCTCCTCCCCTCTCTACCAGAAAGGACAAAGATTGGTCACCTGAGATGACTTTAGACACTTTGTTAGCCTGGAGATGTCGGAGGAATCTACATCACAAACTTTACTAACTAAACTTTACCGAACACAGTTTATTCTACATTTGCCTTCTCGCAATTTGCCGCTCCTAGAGACTCAGGTCTTTTCCTTTACCCTGTTGCTTCTCTAAAAATGTATTGTCTTTGCTGAAGATGCTTTATGCGCTGGACTTCTAAGCTACCTCTTGGAGAGTTTCTCTTTTCCTGAATTTTCTCCTCCCACCCCACCCCCCACACATATGTGTGTGTGTGGAACATACGTGTTAGAAACATATGTGTTCTGTTTTTCTCTTGTTAATCTGTCTTTTGTTACAGGAGCCCCAGCTTTGAACTTAGAAGGATAGAGGGAAAATTATTTTTCTTTCCTTATAATCTGGAGCCCTACACTAGGTATATCCTGAATGATCTAAGCCAGTGGTTCTCAAGCCTAGATGAGAATAGGATCATCTGGAGAAATACTCAGGTCCACCTTAGACCAAATAATTCAGAATCTCAGGCTGGGCCAGCAAGCCACCTGAAGCTGGGAGTGAGACCAGAAATGGACCATTTCTTAGAACTTTCAGAGGGAGCATGGCCCTGCCAACACCTTCATCTCAGACTTAAAGCCTCCAGACCTAGAAGAGAATAAATTCCTGTTGTTGAAGCTGCCATGTTTGTGGTGCTTTGTTATGGCAGCTCTAGCAAACTCATACAGGTAGGAAGACAGGTTGCCAGATGCATACCAACCTGCAGCCTGGCCATCTGTGGTCCAGAGCAGCACAGATCCCAGGACCTTAAGATTCAAAGAGCAGACAGCAGGGATCCTGCTGGTCTTCTAACCAGGGTCTTCTGGAAGCCTAGCTCTGCAGGTGAGGCTCACAGAAGACAACTAAGGAGGTGCCCTCCCCATGAGCTCCTCCAAGCATGGCATTCGTTCGTGTACAGTCAAGAGCTCCCAGAAGCTACACATGGGGGCCTTGTAAACTTCACTGCCTCACTGAGTTGTAGTTGGATGTATGGCCCTGGTATGTTTTTGAGGCCCATCTTGTATATACTTGAAAATTTCTTTTGCATTTGTTATAAAACTAATGACCTTGTGGAAGGTCCCATGTGATAAGTTCTCTTTAGAATTAAATTCCAGAAAAATGTTATTTCCTTTTAAGGAATTATAGCACCACCTTTTATCAGATGGTGACGGTTATCTAATACTCTGGTTAGAAATATCACAGCCAATGTTAACCGTCAGTGGATTTATGCCTCCTTCTGCCTTTTATGTGACTTTTAGATCTCTTTCGTATTGAAATACCTCGGTATTGCTGATATGGTTTGGATGTCACCCCTTCAAAATTTATCTTGAAATTTGATCCCCAATGTGGCAGTGATAGGAGGTGGGATCTAGTGGGAGGTGTTCGGGTCATCACAGTTGGGGGGATTCCTCATGAACAGATTAATGTCCTTCCTCAGGGGTGAGTGAGTTCTAGCTCTATTAGTTTATTTATTTATTTATTCTTTGTAAATGAAATTTAATTTGTGAATAAATTGTATAGCCTGTGAAAAAACTGACTCAGTATCTCCTCAGTTTCTTTCTTCTTTTAGGAGATATATGGTCGTGGTTTAGGCAGGGCAGCAGCTGTCTGGTTTGCTGATCTGGGAGAATTCTAGGCTTGAAAATGAGTGGGAGGTTTCGGATGGAGAAAAAAAGCTGAACATCCTACATGGAAAGCATATAACTGATGGAAAGGCAGGAAAGAGATGTGTTTTACTTATTAGCCAATTTTGGAAATATTTTTGTTTGAGCACGTCAGCTGGTTTCTATTTGGGTTACTTGAGGAAGGCCTGTTTCCCCGATGAGAATAGTGGTGTATGTGCTAACCAATGAGTTATCAGTCTTTGATTTTGATAAAAAGTCTCACATGTAACATTTTTGAAAAGAGTGTGGTCTCCCCTTGGCTTTTGTTCACTGCAACATGGCTCGTGGTAATTCCATGGAGTGCACAAGCATGGATTTTGGACACGGCAAGGGGTGAGATCTTTTTCCAAGGGTGGTTTTTACAAGAATGAAATAAAATGCCCTGCATAAAGTGCTCTGTCCTCACATAATGCTTGATGTGACATGTGTCCCTCTTCTTTCTTCTCTTTGGGAATAGGTGGAGCCTCTGGTCTCACAGAGGAATGATAAAGTGGGCCAGACTGCAGCATTGGGCCCACCTCTTTTGAAAGACTGCAGTGGTGGAAGCCTCCAGAAGGAAATTCGTGTTCTCTCTTTCATTTGTGATCTGAGTGTTGTGCAGGGTCCCCCACCTCTCCAGTGTGTGGGCTCAGCCACAGTGATTACTCACATTCTATATGCCCATTTTATAAAATCTCTTTTGTTCATTTTAATTTTCTAGGACTGAGAAGTGTGTGAAAATCTATTATTAGTACGTATCTGTCTTTTGTTCCTTGTGTCACCTGCAATTTCTACTTTGTTGATGTTTTATTAGGTGAATAGATGTTAATAACTTACATCTTCACTGTGAATTATAGTCTTTAGAATTATTAGTTTGATTCATTGCCTCTTTTTTTGAACTTTTTTTTTGCAATAATTATATATTCACAGGAGGTCAAAAAAATAGTGCCGAGTTATCCCATAGGCCCTTCATTCCATCTCCTCCATGGCGATTATAGTATGATATTGAAACCAGTAAGTCGACGTTGGTACATTATGTATATGTAGTTCATCTTATCACATGGGCAGATTCATGAGCTGTTCCAGCTCCCCAAAGACCCCCCTCCCATTTACCCCATTAGAATTCCACCACTACCTCCCCACAACTGTCCCTAACCCATGGCAGCCACTCGTCTCCCATCCCTATAATTTTGCATTTTGAGAACATGTAGAGGGAATCCCATACTAAGTGGTCTTTTGAGATTATCGGGTTTTCAATCAGCATAATGCCCTTGAGAACTACAAAAATTATTGCATATATCAATAGTTCATTTCTTTTTATATCTGATCGTATTGAATAGTATGTGGATGTGCAGTTTGTTTAACCATTCACCTACTGAAAAACATTTTGGTTGTTCCAGTTTTGGCTATTACAAATAAATCAGTAATGAACAGTGATGTCCAGGTGTCTACATAGACATAGTTTTCATTTCTCTGGGTTAAACACCTAGGAGTGTACTTGCTGGGTCTTTTGGCAAGTCCTTGTTCAGCTTTGTAAGAAAGTGCCAAACTGTTTTCCAGGGTGGCTAGAAACTAGATCTCTGATTCTCTGGCAAGGATGCCAGGGGCATGGTCCCTCATGCTACTGCAAAGACCTGGGCTGTAGCTCCTGAGGACAACTGGACAGCTCACGGCTGTTCCTTGAAGAGGCACGAGACACTTGTGGGACAAACTCATCTAACGGACATGCGAAAGAGGAGAGGCCATCACGCCACAGAACCATGCCCCAACGCGACTCACCCTGTGCTGGAATCAGCTGTTTACATGCGGTTGTTCTCCTCCGAGCATGAACTCCTGAAGCTGAGACCATATCTCAGCAGGCTGGTATTCCTACCGAACAAGCAGAGATCCAGCTTCCAGACATCCTTGCTACCATTTAGCATTGTTGATATTTCTAAATTTAGCTGTTCTAATAGGTGTGACAGTGACATGTCACTGTGGTCTTAATTGGCATTTCCATGATGGCGACTGACTTTAAACCTCTTTTAATGTGCTAATTTATCCTTTTTGCGAGATGCTGTTTCATACATTTGTACATTTTCTAATTAGATTGCTTGCTTGTTTGATTTTTTACTGTTGAAATATATGGGTCCTTTATATATTCTAGATATGAGAAATTTGTCAGGCATACAGCTCGCAAATATTTTCTCCCTGTTGGTAGCTTGTCTTTTTAAAGTTTTTAGAACAATTTTAGATTTACAGAAAATTTATGAAGATAATACAGAAAATTCCCACATACCCAAACCCAGGCTTCCCTATTATCAACAGTGACATTAGTATACATTTGTCACAATTAATGACCCAATATTGATACATTGTTTATTAATTAAAGTTCATAACTTCATTTAGGTTTCCTCAGTTTTTACCAGGTGTCCTTTATGTGTTCTAGGATCCCATCTAGGAGACCGCATGACGTTCACTTGACATGTCTCCTTAGGCTCCTCTTGGCTGTGAAAGTTTCTCAGACTCCTTGTTTTGAAGATCTAGACAGTTTGGAGGAAAACTGGTCATATTGGGATTTGCCTCTTTTTTCTCACAGTTGGATTGGGAATATGAGTATTTGGAAGGAAGATCACAGAGGTAAACTGCCATTTTCATTCCATCATACCAAGGGTGCTGTCATGCAATTCTGACGGTGACTACCTGGCGTGAGGTCAAGCTTCACAGGCTAAGAGTGAAAGGATGACAGGACCCGAGCTGACAGTTCACCGGAGAAGTTCCGCTTTATTCGGGGGAGAAGCATACATTTATATAGAGCCGGGTTCTGGGAGAGGGTGGTTAGTACATGGGGTGGTAGTTGATTGGCCAGGGGCGGGTAATGATTTCTGATAGGCTGCACCTTGGCGCCGGCGAGATTGTTAGGACCTGGAAGAGAAAAGCGCCATGTTTTAGGGAGTGCCTCCTTTGGGGTCTTCTATGGGGCCTTACATTCCTCCCTTTTTCCTCTATTGGGGATAAGGTCATTGAGGTCTCCAAACTACTTCCTATACCTGGTGAAAGGACGACAGGACCCGAGCTGACAGTTCACCGGAGAAGTTCTGCTTTATTCGGGAGAGAAGCATACATTTATATAGAGCCCGTTCCGGGAGAGGGTGGTTAGTACACGGGGTGGTAGTTGATTGGCCGGGGCGGGTAATGATTTCTGATAGGCTGCACCTTGGCGCTGGCGAGATTGTTAGGACCTGGAAGAGAAAAGCGCCATGTTTTAGGGAGTGCCTCCTTTGGGGTCTTCTATGGGGCCTTACATTCCACCCTTTTTCCTCTATTGTGGATAAGGTCGTTGAGGTCTCCAAACTACTTCCTGCTGGAGGGGGGCGTTGTGGGAGGAGGAAACAGGGAGGAGAAAGAAACCCCCATTATACCCCAA
>NW_007728481.1:300033-300679 GCF_000696425.1 Galeopterus variegatus
TAGAATACTAAATCCCCAGGGGGGACTGGGGAGGTGTTTTGGGAGGAGGTAGGATTAGGCAATAGCCAATCCTGGTGTTTCCAGAGTTCAGCTCGAAGATGGGAAAGTAGTGGGATAGCAAGGCTGGAGGGTATGGTTCCTTGTTTAGGGATGATTCCTGGAGGTAAAGGGGAACTCCCATACATAATTTCAAAAGGGGAGAGGTTTGAAGGTTTCTTTGGGAGGACCCTGAGTCTGAACAAGGCTAGGGGTAAAAGGCGGGTCCAGTCAAGGTGAAGTTCCAGAGATAGTTTAGTAAGGATGTCTTTTAGAGCCCTGTTGGCATGCTCAACTTTTCCTGAGGCCTGGGGCAGGTATGGACAGTGTAAATGCCAAGGGAGGGAGAGGGCTTGAGATAAATTTTGTATTATTTGAGCGGTGAACTCTGGGCTGTTGTCCGTTTGTATGGAAGAGGGCATTCCGAATCTTGGGATAATCTGGGAGAAGAGTATGGAAGCCACAGTGGTCGCGACCAGTGACCACCCTCTTGTTAGTGGTGGGGAAGGCCTCTATCCACCTGGAGAAAGTATCTACCATTACTAGGAGGTATTGTTGACGTTTAACAGGAGGCATGTGGGTGATATGGTTTGGCTTTTAAGGGAGCGTT
>NW_007728481.1:302179-302532 GCF_000696425.1 Galeopterus variegatus
GTGGGTAGAGACTCTAAAAGCTGTACCCTATTAAGGGTGATGGCCTTCTGAGAAGGAGATAGTTCAAATCCTAGATAAGTAACTTCAGTGAGGAAATCTGGGCTTTAGAAGGTGAAATGCGATACCCTTTGTCTGCCAGGAAATTAAGAAGGGAAGCGGTGTCAGCCTGCGATTGTTCCCAAGAGGGACTACAAAGCAAAAGGTCATCTACGTACTGTAGGAGAGTTGACTGTGGGTGGGAAAATGTTTGCGGTCTTGGGCCAGCACTTGGCCGAAAAGGTGGGGGCTATCTTGGAATCCCTGAGGTAAAACAGTCCAGGTAAGCTGCTCTGAATGACGAGTGTTGGGGTCAG
>NW_007728482.1:0-1015 GCF_000696425.1 Galeopterus variegatus
AAAAACCAATATTTTGAGCCTTTTCCTACATCATACTGTTTAACTTTCACAATATTTCTGTAAGGGTGATACTGTATTGTCCTATTATACAGATAAAAGTATGGAGAAATAGAGCCTGTGCAACCTCTGCATCCTGGAGGCTGAATTTAAAATGACTCTGTATGACTCCCAAGCCCTTGTTCTTTCCTCTGCACCAACGTGACTCCCAGAAAAATCCTGGAATAGAGGGAAGTGTCTTCCACGAACTGCCAAAATAACTTAATCGTAAGAAGGAAGGGGGCAAGAAATTAAGGAGCAGTTTCTTTGTTACAAGCCTCTCTGTTACAAGTGTTTGCTTTGCACTTCCTATTACTTTGTCATTGGGTTGAAATACTCAATCACCTTCTCATTCTCTCCACCTACTTAAATAAATTTGAGTTAAAGGGAAGATGGGGGGTAAAGTCCAGTTAGGCAAATAAGGGAAATGGTCCCTTCTTACCATCAAAGGGGTTGCTTCTTTCTGTAGTTGAAAGCAGAATATAGCAGAAGGGGTGGCCAGTGGGGCCATTTGCCTAGGACCTCAGGGTCTGGCGGAACTCACCTTTCATCTTCTCTTCAGTGAAATTTATGCAGGGAGACGGATAGCAGCTTCTCATAAGTTAATTGTAACTAAGTTTGTCAGATTGAGCAAATGGAAATTCAGCAGCATGCATGGATGAACCTTGAGGACATTATGCTAAGTGAAGTAAATCTTCAGAAGGACAAATACCTCACTTACTTGAAGTACCTAAAAATAGTTAAACTCATAGAAGCAGAGAGAGAAGTGGTGGTTGACAGGGGCTGGGGGAGGAGGAAATGGGGAGTAGATGTTCAATGAATACAGAGTTTCAGCTACACAAGATGAAAAAGTTCTAGAGATCTGCTTTAGAACACAATGCCTGTAGTTAATGGTTCAGTACTGTACACTTAAAAATTTAAGAGAGTCTCATGTTAAATGTTCTTATCACAAAAAACAAAAACAAAAACAAAAAACAAA
>NW_007728482.1:1501-5662 GCF_000696425.1 Galeopterus variegatus
TAAGAGAGTCTCATGTTAAATGTTCTTATCACAAAAAACAAAAACAAAAACAAAAAACAAATAAACAAAAAGGGGCGGGAAGAAACTTTTAGGAGTGATGGATATGTTTATTACCTTGGTTTTTGTGATGGTTTCATGAGTGTATGCACATCTCCAAACTCATCAGATTGTATACCTCAAATATGTTCAGTTTTTTTGTATATCAATGATACTTTGATAAAACTGTTTTAAAAAGAATATAGGAAGAGGATCTTGAATGTTATAAATACAAAGAAGTCATAAATGTTTAGGTGATAGATATGCTAACTATTCTGATTGGATCATTATACAATAGGTACATGTATTGAAACAGCAAGCTGTACTCCATAAACATGTACAATAAAAAAATCAAATTAAAAAAAAAAGAATATAGGAAGCCCAGTTATATTTGAATTTTAGATAACCAATGAATAGTTTTTTAGTATATCCCAAATTTTTAGTATGAGTTTGTGCCAAATTACTGAATATTGAAAGATTAAAGATTATTCACTGTTTACTTGAAATTCAGTGTAAGTGGATGTCCTGTATTTTATCTGGAAACTCTAATTGTAACTGATAGCGACCCACCATGGTTAGCTAAAGAGGGAAATATGAAAGGTGAAGGACTTCAAAATCAATGTGCTGCCCAGGCTTCACGGCTCACCTCTGACAGAGTATGAACTTGGAGCACAGCCTAGAACTCCAGCCACAAGCTCATCTCAGTTTCTTGCTAGTTAGTCTTCTGGGCTGTATAGTTGAAGGGAGGAAATAATCGTGCTTATAATTCAGCACAGATAATAAAATCAATCCCTTAATTGTTTCTCTGAAAGAAATGTGCAGCTTCTATCTCTGTGTATTTTATGTTTATTCATGATTCATAAGATATCGTATTGATGCAAGAATCAGCAGATTAGATGGCAGAATAGTTGTACTTATCTGTGAGACAGTGGAAACAAAACATCTTGTTAATCATTCATCCTGCTAGCCATTTAGCCAGATTCTCCCCTAAGAGAATCTCTCCAGAGCTGTGTCATTACTAAAAGAGAAAATAAATACAAACCAGAAAAAGGGCTTGTTACTTATGGGCTCCCATTTGCTGCTCTTCCAAGGTCACAGCCGTTGGCGTGAATGAAGTTTCAGGACTTGCTTCTTTAACTTGCTTCTGCTCACTGTTAAATTACAGAAGTACTGAGCAATGAGTAAATGTATTAACCAGATATTTGCGGCATCAGTTTCAGTCCTTTCACTCAATTACCTATCATCTTAGAGAGGATAGATTTTGCAATGCTTCTGGTATATCTGGTATGCTATCTGGGAGAAGAAGTAATCTTGAGGCGACACAATTAGTGAGGGCTCCCACACTGAATACTTGGGCTGGCCAGATGTTTCGGATATTCTTTTATAATTGCAATTTCTAGTTAGCTTACACCATTTATGTTATTCATCCCCAATGAAACTACCACACTATTGAATACTTGGGCTGGCCAGATGTTTCGGATATTCTTTTATAATTGCAATTTCTAGTTAGCTCACACCATTTATGTTATTCATCCCCAATGAAACTACCACACTACAGGCAGGTTCAAGACTGACTGAGTTTTATTTAAATTGAGTTTAAATAAGATAAATAATATTGAATTAACAGTTCAATAGCTCTTTACAGTTTACAAACAATTTCACATCAAGATTATCATATTTAATCTTTTGTGGTCTCTCCTCCCCTTCTTCCCACTTTTGTTATATACGAAAAGGGTGAGACTCAGCTTGGCTAAGGCCACACAACAAACACATTGCCCCACGCACTACACTTACAGAACTTTGTATAATGAAAGAATATTCGTAACAGTACAAATAATAGTAAAAAGAGTACAGTTAATAACTAATAAGCAGTTACTATAAGCTCGGTCCTGTGTTAAGGACTGTAATGTGCATGATTATTCACAGAAGTAGAAACAGGCTCCGAGAGGTGAAGAAATTTGCTCATATTTTCCTACCTGAGAAGAAGTGGAACCTAAATTTAAACCCAGGCATTTCCAGACGCTCAAGTTCTGCTTCGAGCATTATTATTACAATAAAAACATTTGCAGGAGGGAAACATCTCTTCCATGCTGCAACGGCATTCACTTGGTAAAACAGTTTCCAGAAACATTTCCCTATTTTCTCATGCTTTCATTTAACAGATGTTTGTCCAGGGCTTTCTCTGTGAGAGTCTGGGGACACAGAGATAAATGGGGTCTCTAGGAGGAAGCACACTGGAGCTGGGGACTTTATGAGAAAGCAGATCATTTCAGCACATTCTCGATGCTGCAGTGGAAGATGAGGACAACCCAAGGACAGAGCCGACCCTATGAGTAAACTGGTGTGAGGTGGAGGTTGGAAGGCACTTAGAAAAGGCACATTGAGGAGGTGACATGAGTCTCAAATGAAGAAACAAACAGACAAGTGAGGGAATGGGTGGTTCAAGCAAAGGGAGCAGTCAGTGTTAAGGCTCACCCTGAGATACCACATAGTACATGGAGGATCTCACAAGTGGTAAAGTGCACACTGTAGCAAGGAGTGCTGGGGTGTGACGTGCAGGAGATGAATGAGTGTGATGAGTCACTGGGCAGGCGGTGGCTTGTGGGACGTGCATTGACTTCCACCTTTTAGACAGGAAGGAGACATTGCAATATTTGACATAGGCAAATGACATGATTGTATTTATATTTTGGTGACAGTATCACTGAAAGAATAATTTTGGGGTGAGGGAAGGGAAAACTAAAGAAAGCAATCAGTTTTGTGTCTGCAGTGTCAGTTGTTAACTTTAGATGCCATTCTTCCTTAATTCAAACTGACACCAAAAGGGATGTCATGTCATCAAAGGCCTGACTTAGGGGTCATTTTTTCTTTTTTTTTTTTTCTTTTTTAGGTCAGTTGCCTAGTTTTTCTGAGGCCCATCCAATTTCCTATTACCTAATTTTGTTTTTTAACCTTTATTGAGTATTTGCTACATGTAAGATATTGTGTTGGTGCACTCTAGGGTTACCTTTATTTTATAGAAGAAAGGGATTGAGATTTAGAGAGGTTAAGCCATTTGCCCAAAGTCACAGCATTAATTAATTATAAAGTTGAGTTTTAAACTGTTGAATTGCACATTTGCTCTTTATGCTATTTTAAAACTGCATAAGCCTGATGCTGCCTGTAAATAAGAGTTTGACTTGCATTTCAATTACACTCTGGAGGCCAGGAGAGCACCCACTCCCTAAAATAATCTGCCTGTAGTTACTAGTTGACTACACTTTATATGTGAAACGGTAGCCACCTTCTGTGTTTAATGATGATTTCAAAGTTAGTGAATCTTTTCCTTCCAAGATTGAGCTTCTGGCATTGACCCCATGTCAAGAAAAAGGTTGAAAAATACAAAAGAGAATGCAAATTTTACAGCTGGAGATGTCCTTGGGAACAATTATTCCCATGTTTCCCAAAGTGAACTCTAAGGTGCAACATCATTTTGGGATCTCAATAGATGTTAAGCGATAAAAGTCTTCTGCACCAAGTAATGAAGGAAACATGGAATTAAATAGAGTTGACAGCTATTTCTCCTCTTGGAGATTTCTTAAAGCATTTAGTATACAAGAGCGGATTGTGAATCCTTAAAATTCAAGAACATAGTGTTTTTCAACCTATTTGATACCTATGATATGTTCTCTGACATCACTTCATTTGACAAACACTTTCCCACCTTTGCACAAGTAAACTGCTACTCAGAGAAAGCAAGTGACTTAGACAGCTCCAGATGTCCTGTCTCAGGCAATTCCACCAAACCCTGCTACCAATACTATGTGCACGAGGTGCCTCCCTGAGTCCATGTCAGTCTGGGTGTTGCCCTCACCTTTGGGACAATGCAAGAAGAGAAGTGCTGCATGGTGGCTTTCTTGAAATAGGCCGTTTCCCAAACAGCCACAAAACAAGAAGGGCAGTATCCTAGGAAGAGAGAAAAATTACTCTCAGCTTTTAAACCTCAAATAAATCAACACAACCGTGAATGTACAGGGCCTGTAACCTAGAGACCTGCTTGTACTTTCCACTTAAAAGCTTCTGAGTAGAGGCTGCTTTGGGTAATTCTGTTCATTAATTTAATTTAATTTTATTTTTTATTAAAAA
>NW_007728482.1:6171-7791 GCF_000696425.1 Galeopterus variegatus
AAAAATTTTTTTTGGCTTGTTTATTTTTTAATATTCACCTTTTATGTATGTATGTATATATGTATGTACGTGTGTATTTATTTATTTTTCCCTTATATACACATTCGGGCTTTTCTTTATTTTAATGTGTCAAAATACAATGTATGCATTTTATTTTTTTGATATTCATCCTCAGTAAATTTAACCCTCATCTCTGGAATGCTTCGTATTTTCTCAGTTATGATGAGACTGAACAGCTGGACCACTTGTTGACTCTGGTGATAGTGTTCAGTTGTTTCCCCAGCCCCCAAGCCCCTTTTCTTCCCAGACAGTGCCTGGCTCACTTTGTCTGGCTACTGTCTGACATGTCAGCTTACACTACCTCAGCTCCCAGCTGTTCCTCTTTTTCATGCTATGGATTGTTCTTTGCCTTAGACTCAAGCATGGTTTTTCACTTCCAGAGGGCTAATCTGTTTCCACAGCAACCTATAAAATGGGGTAATTTGATGCAAGACCTGCCTAAAACTTTTTTTTTTTTCTAAAAGTCTTTGCATGTGTGCATAAATATACATGTGCACTTCTAAGCTAAGCACTGCTTTCAGGCAGTAAGTTCACAGTAAACCCAAACCCACCACATTTCCAATTAATTGCAACGTTCTGTCAGTTTTCTGTTTTTTTTAAAATATACATTTTCATTAGGAAGTTAAATAAGAAAATCTTTTTTATAAACAACGTTTTGGCTAAAAGTTATAAACAGAAAATTAGGAAATATCTACTCTTTCATGTCAATTTTAATACGACCATATTTAACAGATAGTGCCCAAAAGCTTTTAGCAAGATAGTAATTGAAAATATGGAATACATAAACTTTGCACTAGCTAATGTGATTATTCAGTTCTAACTTGGAGAATGCCTGCTCATCTTTAATGTTGGACAGTTTGTCAGCAACATAATTTTCTTCAGGTAACTTAAGCAACAACATTGAAGCTACAGAAGTTAGTAAAAAATACATTTTCTAGCAGGCAATAACTATAGCAAATTCTGCTTTTGTTCACTGTATTACATAGCTGAGGGTGCACCAGTACCAGACTGATGAGATTCTAAAAATTAGGAATCATTTTATGATATTTTGTGCTCTTAGAGATCTAAATCTTTTTAGGTTTATATTCCCAGCCACTAGCACAATGTCTGGAACATAGCTAACACTCAATAGATGTTTGCTTGTTTGTTTTTTAGTAGAAAAGGAAATTAAATTTTAAAATATATTTTTATAATAATAGACTATATAATTGTTCACAATTATTCATTCCCTTTTTCTCCGCAGGTGGGTATGCTTGCTGCCCTACTGATTTTGTTTTGACCATGTGACTAGCTTTAGACAATAGAATGTGAGATGCTTTTAAAGACACTGTAACTTTCTACCTATACTCTGGTGTTTTTGCTCTCTTCCATGAACCAGCAGGTCCTTCCACCTGGTCCTAGATGAGAAGAATCATGGAATAGGTCTATGCCCACCCACAGTTGTAGAGCAGAGCTGCAGCCCACTTCTGGAAGTTCTCATGTAGGGTGAGAAAAAAATAAATGTTTGTTTGTATATGTCACTGAGATTTTAGAGTTGGTTGTTACTGCTGCAAAAGCTGA
>NW_007728482.1:8695-10871 GCF_000696425.1 Galeopterus variegatus
GTAATATTTCTTATATATCATATATGTAAACAACATACTACATATATTACATATATAAAATATATTACATATATATGATATATACAAAATATGATAAATACCTTATATATGTAATATACAATATATATAATATATATTACTCCATGAGATGAATATTTTTTATTTCATAGAAGAAAAAACTGAGGATTAGAAAGTTAGGTATTTTGTCCAGAATCATACAATTTTTAATTAAGCAGGGGGATTTGAGCACAATCTCTCTGACTTTCCAGCCTCTGTGTTTTCTCTTAACATCTGACTCACAAAATACATTTAAAATACAGATTCAGTTAAAGGCCACTTTGTACTTATGTTTAAATTTTTTCCATATAGAACTAAAATGCATTTTCCTCCTATCTATGTAATGTGTTTTAATTCAACTTAAACATTGAATGGATATTTTCTATATGCTAGTCACTGTGTCAATTCTTTGAAGAATAGAGATAAATCAGACACAGTTACTGCCACCGAGAGGCTCACCACATAAGACATGCTTATAGTCTGGCAAAAGCCTCACATTCTAGTTGTTGCAATACACTAATAAAAACAATGTGACTGAATTGCCCACTGTAGAGTCTCAAAGTTTTTCTATTTTCTCTTAATACTTCAGTAGGGTGATGGATTTCGACTGATCAATTCATGTTCTTTCCCTTAGCCGAGAACACAAATAGAGTCAGCCTGTTACCAGGGAATTTTGGCTAAATAACTGTTAGAAACACCAATCTCAACCCTAGCTTGACTAAGAATTTATCTTAAATAACCGAGCTAAGTGCTGCACTTAAGATAATTTTCTCATAGATGAGGTTCACTGAACCAGAACTTGTTTCTGGATCAATAAAATTGCTTTTATCTATATAATTCACATTATTCCACACTAGCAACAGCAGCTGTTTACTGAACATTTCTGTTTGTACTTGGTCTAAGCTAATTGTTGGGTATATACCCTTAAGAAATTTATATTTGGGAGTGGAATGCTAAATAAAAAGAGAAACCACTTTAGTGCTTAAGAGAATTAACTTAGGAGTCAGATAAGACTAGGATGAAATCTTGGTTCTGCCATTTACATATGGTGGGACTCCGGGCAAATTGCTCTTCTTTGACTAGTAAGATTTGTCATCTGCAAAGCAGGTGGCATAGTGCCTGGCAGATACTCAGTGTTCAAGGATCAGAATCACAATTATAAATAAAATACTGGATTGAAGGCACATAAGAACCAATGTGACTAATAGATACAGCACATGAGACGATTAACCTTAGGACATAAACACATGCTCAGGTGTGGCCACGTCATTGTTCTGTGATTGACCAGAGTTTTGTAGGGTAATAGTCATATTGAGAGTCTTTTGGAGCCCTGCGAATGTTCTTGATGTTGTCTCCACCCAGCTATATCTCCTGTCACCAAGTTACCAGTTCCTTGTCTGCTACATCATCACTGCCAAGAGCCGCATTCTTGTTCTTGTTCCACCTCTGTGAGATTGCTCTGAAAATTAGTGGTAATGCAGGGCAGATGGGAGAGGGATTCTGTTCCAATTAATTAAGCCAAAAAGAAGACAGAGACCAAATGTGGAAAACCTCAGTCCAGAAGGAGAAAATGTCCATTGAGTGATTAGCATCAAAAAAGAAAGTTTAGAATACAAACCCTCTTGCCTCCCAAATATGTCCTAACTTCTAAAATAGAAGGGAAGGCAAATACAGAAGTGACTTCTTGGGATCTGGTATCACTGTTCAAAGAAGCTAACTCTCCCTTTCCCTGGATAAGTATCCACTGAGCCGTCAGGCATGCAAACAGCCTTCTTTTCTCCCTCCCATGTGTCCTTCAGCAGAATAGCTCTGTGTACAAATGCTGTACTGCCAGAGAATGATTCCCTTAGTGTGATTCGAAGGTCTGAGCAGAAATAACATCTTTCTTAGTTAAAATCAAACTCAAACTCTTCAAATTGCACTCGTCATCTCTCCAGGCAGGGTGAGGATGGGGAATAGGAGGGCATGGAACTGTTCTACTCCACTTTTAAGTCAGATCAAACATAAACCAAAACTATTTTTATAGATCCCCATAGTTTAACTTTACAAACAGGGAAGGACTAAATTTTTTTCTTTTTGAACAAAAAAAGCTACTAGTTAGGACACTTTTAGTAGCAAG
>NW_007728482.1:11517-13431 GCF_000696425.1 Galeopterus variegatus
GTCTGAGCAGAAATAACATCTTTCTTAGTTAAAATCAAACTCAAACTCTTCAAATTGCACTTGTCATCTCTCCAGGCAGGGTGAGGATGGGGAATAGGAGGGCATGAAACTGTTCTACTCCACTTTTAAGTCAGATCAAACATAAACCAAAACTATTTTTATAGATCCCCATAGTTTAACTTTACAAACAGGGAAAGACTAAATTTTTTTCTTTTTGAACAAAAAAAGCTACTAGTTAGGACACTTTTAGTAGCAAGTCATGGAAAACTTCTATTCAGATTAATTTAAATTTGTGGAAATATATCAAGAAGACTAGAAAAAGGCAGATGGTTGGCACCACATGATCAGAGATTCAGTGATGCCATCACTTGATTCATCTCTTTGTTCCATCATTCTCCTGGGACTGATGCCACTTAGGGTCACAAGAAGGCTCTAGCAATTTCAGGAGTTATTTCCATGCATGATAATGTTCAAAGAAATAAGAGGACTGCCTCTTCATGTGAGAAAGTCTTTACTACGACCCTTCAGACATGCCCTTGTGTCTCTTTGGCCAGCACTGATTACTGGTAACAAAACTGGGACTCAACATAATTAGCTCAGTCCAATCAGGGCTCAATCCCTTAGACTACTCTGAGCACACGGAAGTGAGATATAGGTTTGATTATGGAACAAAATCAGTGTTTTATTAAGAAGGTAGAAAGGAGATGGGAAATGGATATTTCATAGGCAGAGTCAAGATGTAAACATTTTTTAAAAAGCTAGAAGTTAACCAAAAGCCAATAAATACAAAATGTCAGATATCTCAGAAACATGACATTGCATGCTATAACTTGCCTTCATTTTCATATTCAAAGAAAAAGAAACAAAATACAGAAAACTTTTGCAATGGAAATAGTGACAATTATTATTGTCTCCACTATTTTCAGAGAAAAGTGGGTCCAAGTCAAGAACTATTTTATTTTAGCACTTTGTTATTTATTTGTTCAACTAATATTTATTGAGCATCCAGTAAGTACCAGGGACTGTTCCAAATGCTTGGAATATATTAGTAAAAACAAACAAACAAACAACTAAAAATATAAATAAGGTAGATTAAAATCTCTGCTTTCACAAGCTTACATTCCATCTGTGGTGAGACCAATAAATCACAAAACAATAAGTAAACACATTATATGTTATGGAAGAAGGTAACAAATGCTATGGAAAATAGTAAGGAAGAATGCAACAGGGTGGGGTGGATGAGGAATCATGAATGTGTGCATATGTGTGTGTGTGTGTGTGTGTGTGTGTGTTTACAGGCACATAAACACTTGCATGATAGTCTGTAGTATTAAATAGTATGGCTGTCGTAAACTCCTTTGAGATTTATGCAAAGGTGAAGAAGTGCCTTCATGTGTGTTCTGGGAAGAGGGAACAGTTGGAGCAAAGGCCCTGGGGCAGGAGGATGCCTGGTGTTTGATGAACATTCAGAAGGCTGGCATGGCTGTGTGGTTGGAGCAGAGGGAGTGAGGGTGAGAGGAGGGAGGGAGATAGAGAAGTATGAGGGAATGTAGGATTTTTAGGCTTTTGTAAGTATTTTGGCTTTTATTTTGAGTAAAATTTGGGGACACTAAAGGTTCTGAACAGAGGAGTGTCATGATCTTACTTACAGTTTAAAATAATCACTATGGCTACTAAATAGAGAGTAGACTTGAATGGGTGGGGTTCAGGGTGAAACTAGAGAAATGTGTTAAGTGGACATTGCAGTAACCAAGGCAACCAGGTGTGGTTCAGAACAGGTGAGTAGCAATGTATGAGGTGAGAGGCATTTTTATTTTGGATGCACTATGAAAGAAAAGCCAAGATAATTTCCGGGCAGTTTGGTTGTCAAGTGTGAGGAGAGGAGAAGTTAAGTTTGACTACAAAGCTTAAGAA
>NW_007728482.1:13577-15254 GCF_000696425.1 Galeopterus variegatus
TGTGTGGTTGGAGCAGAGGGAGTGAGGGTGAGAGGAGGGAGGGAGATAGAGAAGTATGAGGGAATGTAGGATTTTTAGGCTTTTGTAAGTATTTTGGCTTTTATTTTGAGTAAAATTTGGGGACACTAAAGGTTCTGAACAGAGGAGTGTCATGATCTTACTTACAGTTTAAAATAATCACTATGGCTACTAAATAGAGAGTAGACTTGAATGGGTCGGGTTCAGGGTGAAACTAGAGAAATGTGTTAAGTGGACATTGCAGTAACCAAGGCAACCAGGTGTGGTTCAGAACAGGTGAGTAGCAATGTATGAGGTGAGAGGCATTTTTATTTTGGATGCACTATGAAAGAAAAGCCAAGATAATTTCCGGGCAGTTTGGTTGTCAAGTGTGAGGAGAGGAGAAGTTAAGTTTGACTACAAAGCTTAAGAATGACTCCAAGATTTGTGGCCTGTGATCTAGAAGAATGGAATTGTCACCAGCTGAGACAGGGAAGGTTGTGAATAGAGCAAGGTTTGAAGTGACCACCGGGGCACGTGAGATGTCTAGTAGAAATGTTGACTAGGAAGCTGGATACAGGAATTTGGATTTTGAAGAAAAGTTGGTTAGGATATATATTCAGGAGTCATTAGCACACCTACAACATTTAGGCTGTTGGCCTGGATGAGGTCACTAATGGAACAAATATGGGTAGTGAAGAGAAAATATACAACACTGATTCCTGGAAGCTGCAACCTTAGAAACCAGGGAAAAGAAAACCACTCAGGAGAAGAAGCAGAGTTGAGTAGGAGGAAAACCACAATAATGTACTATTTGAGAAGCTGAGTGAATAAGCATTAAGGAGGTGAAAACGACCGATAGTTAAATGCCTCTCTCAAAATTGCCCAAAGGGTTTAGCTAATTGGAAGTCATTTGAGTCCTTGATGAGAGGAGATTCTGGTAGAGTAGTGGCAGCAAAAGTCTCATTGGAGTGTGTTTAAGATAGAACGGAAGGAGAGGAATTGCAGGCAATGATTACACACAACCTTTTCGACGGTATGCTGACTTAGAAGATATAGAGGTAAATTATTATGCATAAAAAGGGAGCAAGAGAGTTCAAGTCTTGGAAGGAAGGTCTTGGAATGAAAAAGACAATGGCCAGTGTGACTGGCTGTGAGAGAGGAAATGAAGAAGGACTCTCAGGAGCTGCACGTCTACAGGGACTTAATGTAAGTGAAGTGTAGGATTAGGACTTTATGGAGTATGTTATGACAATGTCCTCTTTTCTATGAAAAATTTAAAAATGTATATTGATTATTAACATATGTCTTGAAAATAGATTCTAGGGAACCTAAAGAGGAACTGAGTCTATGTACTAGTGTGTGTTCCACCAAGATAGAGCCAGTCAACATGAATGTATAGGTTATACTTTTGTTGAAAGTCTCTTATACATCAAAGTCTTATTCCTCAAGAGAGGAAAGTGTGTGCACAAAAAGAGCCAAAGATGAACAGATCAAACCACTCACCCTCATGGAACTTGTAGTCAGGTAGAAGAGATACACATGTACATAAATAACCATACTATATAAAAGAATGTGCTTCATGTCAAAAACAAGTATGAAAAAAGTGCTGTGAGTATTCTCAACAGAGAGAGAGAGAGAGAGAGAGAGAGAGAGAGAGAGAGAGAGAGAGAGAGAGAG
>NW_007728482.1:16357-46712 GCF_000696425.1 Galeopterus variegatus
AGGACTCTTTTTAGGGCTCCTGCTCTTTTTAGCTTTCAGTTGGTGTGCCAGGCATCAGGCCAGCAACTAGATATGATTGGCTTCCTGCCCATTGAGCCAGGGCCACATGTTGCTGCATTGGGTATAACAAAAGGCAGTTTCTCAGCTGGAATGAAGTGCTGTAATTGAGATATTAACATGGCACAATGGAGGAACAAACGATGTATTGATTATCAGAGTCCATATGGCATATAAATATACATGGAAAAAGACAGGAAGCAAAAATTTAAGATTTGTTATCATTGCTCCTAAGCATTCTTAGTACCATGGAAGGAGCCACACATGCACAGGCGAAAGGAAGTGAAGTGGGCCTAAAGCAAAGATGTTAATATATGTGTAGTGTTTCCAAAGGTATTGAGATAGTTCTTCCATAGATGTGTATTGCACACCCAACACCTACGTTAGACATAGTGAATACGGCTGTGGCCTCAGAGAATATAAATCATTAGAAGTTTTCTCTTTTGGAGTTAAAGCATATTAATAATTAGAAGAGAACACTGATAATAATACAAAAATGTCTTACAGCTTCATTGTTGGTTTGGTCTTGGTTTAAAGGCTGAATATTAACCACTCTTTGTTGTTCAAAGGTCTTCTTCATTTTATAATTCACTAGCAAGAAATAAGAATCAATTCCATCTTCCCAACTCTTCAAATCCTGAACTCTTTAGACTTTTTATATTCACTTTAAATGCTGCTTTAAAACCAGTTTTTTTGGTTTTCTTTTTTCCTGAGCTCATCACTTTCCTCTCAAGTGAACAATTTGTATTGCCTGCCCTCATNTCTTTTTTCCTGAGCTCATCACTTTCCTCTCAAGTGAACAATTTGTATTGCCTGCCCTCATGGAGCTCATAGTCAGATCGAAGAAATGGATTATGCAACTAACTCATTCTTACTGACCTTCTGATTTTCAAGTTCTTCGCTTATGGCCAAAAGTTTATTACATAAAATACTCATATCAAAGTTATCACAGGTGGCAGTTTAAGCAAATATTTCTGCATTTGTATAATATGTATCACCATCTTTTTAGCCTCTGATAACTGTTTCCTTGACTAGCACTGAAGTCAGTACAATGTACTTATAGATTTATGATGAAATCTTCTCATTTCTAAGTACCAATTTCTATATCTGTCATCTTGAATTAAGTTATGCCACAGTATCAAAAGGCCCTCAAATCATAGAGGTTTGTAGAAACAAAGATTCCTTTGTGGCTCACATTAATGCCCATCACAGGTCTGCAGCTTAGCTATGCATCTTCTTCCTTATGGAACCCAGGCTGAAGGGCAGTTATTAGTACTTTGGACTTGGTGATCACATGGGAGAGGGTAATGGATAGGGCCGGACCATACTTGTAANCCCTCAAATCATAGAGGTTTGTAGAAACAAAGATTCCTTTGTGGCTCACATTAATGCCCATTACAGGTCTGCAGCTTAGCTATGCATCTTCTTCCTTATGGAACCCAGGCTGAAGGGCAGTTATTATTACTTTGGACTTGGTGATCACATGGGAGAGGGTAATGGATAGGGCCGGACCATACTTGTAAAGCTTCTGATCATTTTACTTCCAATCACATTTCATAGACTAAAGTAATTCACGTGGTCAAGCCAAACTTTCACGCAACAGTGAATATGACCTTCCTGCAAGTAGGTACCATAAGGGGAGGGGTCATGAGGAGAAGCAGCACATATGTGTGAACAATATAAAATTTACTATGCCAGAGATAATAGATAACCCAATTAAAAAAAATAGACTTTGAAATTTGAAAGGACTTTAGAAGTCATTTAATCCAACCCTTCTTTTTAATAGATGAGGAAACAAATTGAGAAATGATAAATAGCATATCCAAGTTCAAATAGAATACTGGTTTCAAAATTAGAGCTGTCTCTCAGATTTTGAGGGTTTTTTCTCCTACAGTTTTCTTGAAGTATAATTAATGCATAATAAGCTGCATACATTTAAGTTTCAAGAGCTATGACATATGTATAAACTGTGAAATTAATTCCCACAATCAAGATAATGAACATATTCATCAAACCCAACAGTTCCTTGTGCCCCTCTGTAATTCATCCCTTCTTTTCTCCAGCCCTGTCCTCAGGCAATGACTGATCTGCTTTCTGTCATGACGGCTTGCATTTTACAGAATTTTAGATAAATGAAGTCATATATTATGCATTCTTTTCTTTTTCTGGTCTGGTTTCTTTCGCCCAGCATAACTGTTTGAGATTCATCCGTGTTGCTGTATGCATTAATAGTCTGTTCCTTTATACTGCATGGTAATACTTCATTGAATGGATATGCCATATATTGTTTATCCATTCACTTGTTGATGGACATTTGGGTTGTTTCCACTTTTTGGATATTACCATAAAAAATTCATGTACAAGTCTTTATGTGGATTTATGCTTTTATTTCTTTTGGGACTACTTATGAGTGGAACGGCTAGATCGTGTGGTAAGAGTATTGAACTTTTCAAGAAACTGCCAAACTGTTTTCTAAAGTGATTTAACCATTTTCTATACTCACTAACAGTGTGTGAGGGTTCTTGTTACTCCACATTCTCACCAACACTTGTTACGATGAGTTTTTAAAATTTTTGCCTTCTTTGTGGGTGCATTCTAGTATTTTATTATGGTTTTAATTTGCATATCTCTATTGACTTTCATACACTTATTTGCCATCCAAATATCATCTTTAGTGAAGGATCTTTTAAAATGTTCTTATTATTGAATGGTAGAAGTTTATTACGTATTCTAGACACAAGTCCATTTTTGGATATATGGATTGAAAATATTTCTTATTAATTTTGAGTTGCTTTTTTCATTTTTATAACAAAATTTTTCAGAAAAGCAAAAGTTTCTAAATTTTTATGTAGCCTAATCTATTGACTTTTTTTCTTTTGTAGTTTGTAGTTTTTGTGCCCTGTGTAAGGATCCTTTGGAAAACAAAAATCTCCTACAGCTTTCTGTATATAATTTTATCTTCTATGTTTAAGTCTATGATTCATTTATAGTTAATTTTTGTACATAGTATGAGATAAGGTCAAAGATTATTTTATTTTGTGTTTTTCCCCCCCATTTCTATGTTGAAAATATTAACCTTTCCCCATTTAATTGCCTTGGCACCTCTGTCAAAGATCAATTGACAATATATATGTGGGTCTGTTTTAATTCTGTTTCATCGATCTATTTCTCTACCTTTAAACCAACACCACACTGTCTTATTACTGTAGCTTTATAATATATCTTGAAATTAGATAGTGTAATTCTTCCACATTATTCCCCCCACAAAGTCATTTTGGTTACTCTAGGTCCTTTTCCACATATATTTTCAAATTAATTTTTATGAAAAAGCCTGATAGGCTCTCACTTTTCTTTATTTATCTTCTTTAACATAACACAGTTATAACAATGTTTTAATATCTTTATTCACTAATTTTATCATAGGTGAAATTTCTGTTTCTGTTTCTGTTACTGACAGGCTAGGCTTGGCTTCCCCTCTTACATTGAACAAATGACCTGAAAGTCCAAAAGTTGATGCAAGGATTGGAAGGTTTATTCAGATTACTGGTACTCAACTAAATGTCTAACCAAGCAAGCAAACAAAGAAAAAAGAGGAGCAGTGGGGTCCAGTTTATCCTAGTCTCAATCAGCGGGGCCAAACTATTCCATTAACAGTAATTGATGAAAGCAGTTCTCCCTGCTGTATTCAGCATAAAGAAGAAAAGTATCAACTAGATTTTAAATGAGAGAAACAAAGCATAGCCAGGAGCCCTCCAGGGTGCACCTATACAGAACAGAAGAGGGCTCGGCTCGGAAAATCAGAAACAAAGCGTAGCCAGGTGCCCTCCAGGGTGCACCTATACAGAAGTGGATACAATCCAATCAAACAGAAGAGGGTTCAGAAAATCAGAGAAAGGTAAAGAGAATAAAGCATTGCCTTGTCAGAATTTAGGCCAGGGACTCCAGGAGAGATCTACCAGCAGCAGAGACATGGGAGCAAAATAGTCCCAGTGGCCGCTTGCCTCTTGCAGCTAGAGTCTTCTCTGGTGCCCAAAGCTTTCCAATTTTTGCCAGTGATTAAATTATGCTCTCGGATTCCAAAGTCATAGAAATGAACAATGTACCGAACAGTGAAGCAAGCAACGCTTTATTAAAAGAGGAGATAGACTTATGCATAAGGCGGGTAGCAACAGTAAAGCTAGCCCCAAAGGGGAGCTGTTCAGGGTCTTTTATAGGGAAAGGAGTTAAGGGGTATAGGCCAGCGTCACTGGAGGTGGTCAGTTCTATTCTTCCCAGCTGCATCATTGGTGCATGCTCAGTAGGTCCAGGGTGGCAGTAGTGTTCATCATTGTCACCCCAGGAGGGTCATTGTGGCAGTCACCTTGATGCTTTGTGCGCAGGTGGGAATTCCTAAAGGGGTCTTAAAGTTAATCTGTAACTTTTATTATTATGGTAAAACAAGCCTTGGGGAGGGGTTTTGCAACTCAGTAAATATCTGTTTCTTCCCTTATCTCAGTCTATTTTGTCAGGGCAGCCCATGGGGTAATCATTTGCACTTGGGGTCTCATGACTGAGGAGTGGAAAAGTAACAAAGTGTCCTCTGCAGGGAAAATGGAGTCAGTTTTGTTCATAGGCCTAGCCTTACTCTGTTTCATTTCCATTGATATTTTCCCCTGTTATTGTGATTTAAATTTTCCTGTTTTGTTACGTGTCTAATAATTATTTTATTGGAATAAGGACATCGTCAAATTTTACTTTGTTGGGTGCTGGATATTTTTACTTTTCTTGATCTGTTTTTCTAGGGTGCAGTTGATTGGAAACAGTTTGATTTTTTATAGCTTGTTCTTATGCCTTGTTAAGCAAGACCAGAAAAGCCTTTAATCTAGGGTTATTTTTCTCCCATGACTAGAGCAATACCCTTCTGAGTACCCTACCTAATTCCCTGTACATTTATTACAAGGTTTTTCCATGCTAGCTGATGAGAACACAAGCTCTGTGTGGGCTGCAGGGATTATTCCATTCCTTTTTTCTGGTTCTTTACCTGGTCTCAGGTACATACTATGATCAATATTCTCAGCTGAAGACATGAAAGGAACTCTCCCTGCCTTGGATTGAATGTCCGCCACCATGACAGTGTTAAGAGGGTGGTACATCCTCTGATGGTAATTGAAAGGTAGGGCTTTGAAGAGATGATTAGATTGTAGGACCATGCCATAATGAATGGGTTAATAATGGCAGTTGTGGGTCTGGTTCTGAGTGCTTTAAAAGAAGAGCATATGAGAAGTTCTCTCTCTCTGCTCCACCATTTTCTGCCATGTGAGACCCCTGAGTCACTGCTGTCACCACCAAGACCCTCACCGGATGTGTTCCCTGGACTATGGACTTACTAGCCACCAAAATTGTAAGAAATAAATTTCATTTTCTTGCAAATTATCCAGTTCCATGTATTTTGTTATGAGCAACAGAAATGGCTAATACACTCCCCTTCTCTCTCTCTAGTTCTCTTTTATCCATTTACCTCTCTCTCTCTGCCACTCTGCCTATAAATTCTAGCCACTTGCTCTTCCTGCATTCTGAACTCTATTTCTTTAAATTAAGGAGGCTCCAGGATCTGTCTGAGTTCTCTTTCCTTGCATTGCAACCTGGAAATTGTCTCCAATTAGTAAGAAGGAAATAGTTGGTTCACTTTTTATGGGTTTTCTTTCTCTCAAGGATCACTGTCTTTCACTGCCTGCTGTCTGATGTTTGAAAATTATTCGCTCATATATTGTATATGGTTTTTTTAATGGTAAATACAGTCCTTGTTGCTTCCTCATGGCTAAAAAGGAAATTTGGTTTTTAGATTTCTTTATTCAGTGCTTTCTTGGCCTCATTAAGATAGATGGTAATTCACCCACACTATGCAGTTTTTAGCAGACTTTGTTATCATCAAGAACTTACGCATAGCTCATTCACTGTTGATGAAGGCTATCATGAGCCTTTGGATTGAGAATTATTGCTGGGAATTGATTGAAACTGGTTAGTACAGATTAATAATGAGAATAGCAATAATAATATTAGGATCAGAATTAAATTAAATTAGTACTAATTAGAGTTTCTATATTACATTTTTTTAGTTAAGAAAAGCCTAATGAATTATATTGGCAATGGAGTTATGAATAATTTTTTCAGTGAGGGTGATAAGTGAGAGAGGGAAGTGAAAACTCATCACTCAAATTTTCCAGAATAAGTCTTAGAGTAATTGCTGGATGGAAAGAATCATAAATACTTTCCTATTTTGGGGGGCCAACTCTAAGAATTTATGAAGCTTTGATATAGAAATAATACTTCTTAAAATTTAAAAGTGAGAAAGTATCCTGTGGTTAATACTTTGTGGGTCAAATTGTTGGTTATTGAGGTGGATTGCTTGTCATAGTAGCCGCAATGGGTTCTTGTATTGTCAGGCTGCTACATGGAAAAGGAACCAGAATACCCAATTGAGAATTTAAAAGGGGGTCTTTATTGGCTGGCCGGTGACTGTCCCTCCAAGAAAGTCTTGGAAGAGAGCAGCCCTGACTGGAAGTTTAGAGGGTTTTTTAAAAGGCACATTTTTACATACACACATACCTTCCTGGCGTGAGGAGGCCTAGCGCAAGCTGATAACAGAAGCTGAAACAAGCCAGTTAATCACCCAGGGTCAGCTTGCATAGGGAACAGCAAACAAAATTCAAACTTCTCTAAGTGCAGGCTAATATTTAGCTTTTAACTTCTATCAAGGGGTCTGAAGAGCTGAGAGGGATTTTCAAACAACAACATTTTCTAAGCAATTCAAACACTATTGAAAATTAATCAATCTACCTTGTCACACAGCAAGCAGTTTTATAGAAGCGAATTGCATATGTTATGAAAGTGGGGGTCAGCCTATCTCACTTGCATTCCACTTTCATACCTCTCAGTAGTGCCCTCTCACACTCTGGCCTTGGCCCTGTAGCTCGATTGGGCCAATAGGACATTTGCAATGTGATCCAAGTAGACACTTGAAAAGCACTTGCATGTTTTCTCCTCTTGGCACCATACTGCCACTCTGTGTGTAAACTTGGTTAGCCTGTTGAGTATTGATAGACCATGTTAAGGAGAAACTAGGGACCCCAGTTGACCTAGCAGTAGACCCTGGCTGAGTCCTAGCTGAGAACAGCTCTGCAGGCTCAGATCAGCTGAGCCTAGCCCAAATTCTATACTAAGAATATAGAATTGTGAGCTAAGTTTTCGGTTGTCATATAAACCACTAAATTTTGAGGTAGTGTGTTATGTAGCAAAGCTAATTGATATACTCTCCTAGCTGGTGTGACTTCAGGTGAGATACAAGAGAATTCCCTGCTCCTGTGTTTAGCAGAGTTGTACTAGAATTAGTCAAGTACCCCTAGTTGAGTTTTGTTTTTACTCTAATAAAAGGCTGCTTGGGATGTGTGATATCCTGTACTTTGATGCATCCTCAAAAAATGGGGAAATAGGGTTTGGCACTGTGCTTGTTGTTGATTGTAATTCAATGTTCTTTTAAATATATTCTTGGAAGATGGTGTTCTATTAAGCCCACCTCAGTCATGATTAACACATTCCTTGAATATATCCCAAAGTTCTGTACATAAAATCTATTTCTTGCAGAATGTAAAACACAATCGATTTTAGGAGCCCAAAGCATCTGCTCCTTTTCCTGTATATTTTGTCTTAATCCTTGGCAGAAACATCTATGCATTCATGGAAGCTAGAACATTCAGAGCTGTCTTCCTTCTTATACCCTCTCTTATCTTTCCTATCCAGTCGTCATATCCTATTGTTTTGCTTTAAAAATTCTCTTTATATTTAACTATTTCACATTGATGCCAATTACAAACCTAAATCTGGTTTTACTATTTCCTCACTGAAAACCTCCTGTCACTTCCAGTGCAAAAACAAATTGGTCATAGTTGTAGACATTTGTTTCTTGTCTCCATTTTTAATTTTTACCTTTTGAATAGTACCCTGGATTTTCCAGTAATGAGATTTGGGAGGTAACAACCTTATGCTTGGCTCTGAGAATGAGTTTTGATTGACTTAAGCAAATGAACCTGTCCACAAATCCCTGCTGCATTGATGGGCTTAGGGGTGGGCACATGTGCCAAGTTAGGACAGGGCCAAAAGGTCTCAATTCTGTGACTTTAGCTGAGTTGTTAGAGAAGCAGATTTTTTTCTTACTCTCTACTAGGCATAACCGCTAAGCATGTAACCATGAAGCAAGGCCATTGAAAGGCACTAGCCTGTGGAAAGAGTTCAGAGAAAAGAAAGGGAAACTGGATGTGGTCACATTGTTTGAATTCTGGATGCAGCCTCATCTTAAACTGTAATTACCCTGGATTATTCCTGCAGGTGAATCAGTGGTTTTCTCCCTCCCTCTCTCCCTTTTTCTCTTGCTACCTCTCTCCCTCTTCTTCCTTCCTTAATTCTTTTTCTCTTCCTCTTTCTCCTCCTGTTCTTCCTCTTCTTTTTTCTTTTTCATTAGGTATTTTGGAACAAAGTATCCTAAATAAAGTTTTTTCACCATTTTAACCTAGAAATCATTCCATGTTTAAGTAATATCTGTTTATTTACTCCAACCAAGTGAAAGTAAAGAAATAATGTAATAAATGATAATTTCATTACATGTGTTCAGCTGGATTTTAATCTATAATGAGGGGAACCTAGTCCCATCTGGGTGTCAGGGAAAGCTTCTCTGAAGAAGTGCCACTTCCATTCAGAAAGGCCTAGGAACACTTCCACCCCTGTTAGTTTTGCTGTAGGCCAGACTTGCTTTGTATCCCAGGACTAGAACCCAAGAGGAGTAGTTCAGTTAGTGTGGACACTAAATGGGCAGGTATGGAGACCGTGTCAGGAAGCATTCTCAGAAAGGGACGTGATGCTCAGACATTCAGAGATTCTATCCTGAGTGACAAATTGTTCTTCTCTGCTTATCACTTTTGAAACACCTTTAAGAAAAATCTCTTCCCATTTTCTTTCTAGATTTCAGCTGCTATTTGGGGTTGCTGAGTTTTCAGTTGCAAGTTGAAAATAGTGTATTCTTTTCCATCCCAAATATTTTCTTTTTTTTTTTTTAAAAAAAAAGATGCCCAGTAAGGGGATCTCAACCCTTGGCTTGGTGTTGTCAGCACCACGCTCAGCCAGTGAGCAAACCGGCCATCCCTATATAGGATCCGAACCCGCGGCCTTGGTGTTATCAGCACCGCACTCTACCGAGTGAGCCACGGGCCAGCCCCCAATATTTTCTTTTTTAACATTACAATTTCTCCCTTGGAGAGAATTCTTCATCAGTACATAAAACCGATGGGATATCTCAGGTCTCCACAAAATACCTCCTCAAAACACACTTGATGGGCAGTCTGGTTTTGTAATGAAGGAATTATCTCTCAGCTTGTTTCAGAAAATGGGGGTTGCCCTTCTCTCAACCTTGGCAGGGAGCTGAAACACAGCATCACAGACTAACCGCTCTAACAAAGGATGTGGGGTTTAAAATAGAAATTTCAGCAAACGGCACCACTTTTAGCAAGTAGCAGTTAGCATCATCCAGTGCTGAATACAAATATGACTTCACTTAGCGAGAGCTTGTAAATGTGTCAGATTTGGAAGGCTTCTGTGTAAATTACATTCTAAATTTAAATGTTCTGGGAACATAGGTTGGATGTTCTGGGGGATTTGCCTTAGAAAGAGCCAAATCTGGGTGGATGGCTTCCACTCTGCCAAATGGGGCCAAGAACGTTCAGATTCAAATCTATTTGGGTGGTGCCTTTTTGTTTCAGAATCATTTTGGCTTCCAAAGTATTTTTGTAATTTGTTTCCAGCCATTGAAAAACGTAACTCTGAAAGACAGGAAAATGCACTGGCTACTCCGATTTCTGTTGGTATTGGAGAAACCAGTGCTGAACTTTCTGAATTTTATGATAAGAATTTTCTTTCTGTTCCTATTTACATTCCCTGGAAATTTGTACCCAGTTGGCCTCAGTATTTATAGCCATTCTTTCAAGATATGCAAGGTCAACTTAGTAACATTTAAGGTAACCTATAGGAGTTTAGGTTTTTTCAGAAACAACATGCAAGAATTGTTAATAGATATCAAGTCTTTCTTAGAATTACTGAAGAATGAGATGAACTGTCTTTCTATGGGTCATTTGTATATAAGATTTATTTATTTATTTATTTATTATTATTATTTTTTTGTCTTTTTTCGTGTCCGGCAATGAATCGCAACCCTCAGTGTTGCGCCCGTACCGGACCGGGACCGGCAACGGAATCGCAACCCTCGGTGTTGCTCCCACACCTCGCTCAGCCAGTGAGCGGGAACCGGTCTGTATGTGGGATCCGAACCCTCGGCGGGAGCGCCACCACGCTCCCAAGCGGTGCACTGTAGCAGTGCGCCACCGGGCCGGCCCCAATAAGATGAGATTTATTAATCTAATGGAAAATGTTTGAGCAAACATAATCATGGATACATAGTGATTGTACATTAGACAAGGAAAAGACTTGTTGTTCTTATTTCTACTCCTACTTTGGATATTACCTATTGTGAAAAGTAAGGGATGCCTTTCCTCACTTTAACTCTTTGAGTATCCATTGTGAAGCCACTTTGCTCTCATGATTTCTTAAAATAACTTAGAGGTTTGAAAGAAAGAGATGGTTTAATGGGTTATCAAATTCCATGGAGGAATTTTTGTTATCCAAGCATCTCCTGAAATTCTGTCTCAGGTACATGAAAGGAGTTCTCTCTCATCTGTTAAGTTTAAAACACATTCTAAATCTTCTAGTGGGCTGATGTGGGCTAAGCCACAGTAGTATTTAGTTTGACAGGAATGATAATGACCTAACAAGTTTTAGACAGAGCAGTGAGGAAATGTGCAAAACAAAATTTAGAAGAGGCTACCTGTGAATTTAGAAAATTCAGATTTTACTGTGCAATTCTCATTGCCTTGATTAAAAAAGGTCACGTTTTATGGCAGAACAGGACTTTGACTTAGATTCAGTAAAGAGGTCAAATTTGAGGCCACTGTTACTAGTAGGGTTTGTTGAATAAAGTCATCAGAGCCTTGTGGCTGCCTGTTTATTGATAGAGTCAGGCCAACTAATTTAGACTCGCTGTGATAGAATTTTAATACACCTTGGATGAACAAGTAAGTACACAAATAGATGAATTAAAGAATGAATAGCAACAAATGCAAATCTAATTAGTGAAAAGTGACTTATAGAAGATTTTGGTATAATTGTTTTATTATAGAAGCATGAAAAGTGTTAATAGAATTTTCTATTAGCCAAAGCCTTTTTATATCTGCTCTAGTAAATAAATTAGAACAATTTATATGTAGTATACATTTCACAGTTTAGTATTTAAAGCAGTACTATTGAAATACTTGAAAAGAGTTTTTTATCTTAAGCAGACCAAAGTTTTGTACACAATTTACTTGCCTCATAATCATACTTATTCCTTTAAATAGCACAAAGCTTTACTTGGGTGGAATTGTCATAAATCACATGGATGGTTTTTAATTTTTTGAAAACTATTATCTTACTTGAAAAGATTGTGAAGCATGAAGGTAAGGAAGGATTATTCTTTTCAAACAGGTTAGAAGACACAGGGGAGCACAAAGACATTGCAAAGGGCCCCTGATTGATTCATCCATTCTTGAGCCAAGGCTGGAATTCGCAACCTGTGACTCCAAGCAAAATAGATGCCCATTGTTATTTCCATCTTCTGAGTCTAGTCATAGTGAACGCCCATTGTTATTTACACTAATACAACTGCCTTTAATTTTTTCTAATAGTACCTTTTTTCTTTTGGGAACTACTCCTCAGATCCTTCTGTGTAGTCCCATAATGGTTCCTAAACACTTTCCATCTCCTTCAAACCAGCAGGTGGACCATCTGCAGCATTTCACCAGCCCAGAGTCCAGTGCAGGAGTTGGTTTGCATCAGAATGTTCCAATCCTGGTTGCTAGTTGTGGTGAGGCAGTGTCGCTCCCACTCCAGTGGTGAAAGTGGGAGAGATTGGGAGCCTGTTTCTATCCACAGTCATGTTCCTGCCACATGGAGGCTGCTACTGTGCAAGAGGAGAGAGTACAAGATTTTAACATAAGAGAGTTCTTGGTTTTATTTTCTGCCCTCTTTCTTGACTTCTTGAGATATCATTCTGTTCTTCCTTTTATTTTGTGACCACTCCTAGTATTCTTCCAATAAATTTATTTTCTTTCCTAGTGGTAGAGTAACTAAAAGCTTGGGCTTCAGTTTTAAACTCTTTCAATTCCTATTTCAAGTCATCATTCTATGGGTGTGGACAAGAGAGGTGAGTTCTCTGAGCCACATTTCCTCCTCTGTCAAAAAGAGGAATGATGGGAATACTTGCCTCATGACATTGCTCTGAGGATTAAGAGCTAGTGTATGAGAAACAGCGCTAAATGCCTGGCACACAGTATGTTCTCAGTAGACGTACTTTTTGTTATTCTTCTTGGAGTTTAAATTAGCTTTTGTTAGATTCTTGCCACTTCCACCCAAAAGAGTCCTATTTCATCATTTAGTTTAGTCAAATTCTTGCTCTCCCTGGTACCTTCCATGTGAATGCTAGATTCATAGTATCTCATTTAAATGAATATTCTTGTACTGCACTTAATTTTGTGGAAATTATTTTCCAAATGGGAATTTCACCCAAGAGCAATGATTGGCTATTTCATGATTTCAAATCAAATCCTGTAATTTAAAAGAAAACATAAAATGGTTTTAATGACTAATCTGTGATCTAATTGGGCCATTAAAATGTAAGGAAATGTAAGCAGTACAGAGGCTGTTTTACCCATACTGAGGTTATGTCCTGTTAAATCCACCATGTTTAAAATATTGTAAGCTGAAAATGTATTTAATACACCGAACCTACTGAACATTATAACTCAGCCTAGCATACCTTAAACATGCTCAGAAGAGTTACATTATACTACAGTTGGGCAAAATCACCTAACACAAAGCCTATTTTATGATAATGTGCTAAATATCTCATGTAATCTATTGAATACTGTACTGAATGTGAAAAACAGAATTGCTTATGGGTACTCGAAGTGCCTCTTCTACTGAATGCATATTGCTTTCATACCACAGTAAAGTCAAAAAATTTAAGTTGAACCATTGTAAGTCGGGGACAATCTGTATATATAATTTATCTAATACACAGATAGGGACTTAGCACCTAGAGTTTCCCTTTTATAAAGTCTCTAGATGATACACTGAAATGGGATTGTATCATATTCAATAGATGCTGTCTTCACTGTGGACGAACTGTAAAGTTGTCAATTCAGACACTGTGTTTATGTGAGTTTTCCCTTTATGTCCGCAGACAAATGACATGTATATCACCAAAAGGGGAGGAAATAGAAATGATGGGAACATAAAACATTGAGCAGAGCTGCAAAGAGAATGAGACTTCTTTTTGACACATATTATACATTTCTAAAGTCTTGGGAATATTTTTGGTATATTTAAGTGACAAAAGATTTTTGAGAAGTCTGTACCTCCTTTCCTTTTTTCTTTATCAGTGACAATACATATCTGGGCTGACAGTACTCTGCACACCTATAGCTTTAATTACCTGCCTGATATATGTCTCCATCAGTCTGTTTGTACCTTTCCTATTTTTATATTGACTTTAAAAATCTTTAAAAGTAATATTAAAACATGACATTTAAAGTCCTATTATGGTTCCTGGAGTTAGTGATTTTATATGCTGAAATTCGTCACAGCAAAACATTTTCTCACTTTGGATCAACGTTACCCCCTTGCTTCTTTCTTTAACTGTAAATTTGGGACATACATTAAAGAAAGGTCAAAGGACTAAGTCTGACAAGGAAGAATTATGCCCAAGTTTAGCTGAACTTTGGCACAGATATTCTAATTTTTCTGTTAAAAATTAATGTACACTGACATATGGAAAGCGAGAAAAAAACATGTTAATGGTGCAGAAAATACAGGGCAAAATTAATCTTATATGTTTGTAATGCACGATTGGCTCTGCTTGAGGAGATGGAAGGTGTAAGAGGATGTGTGTGAGTATATCTGTGAAATGACATGTGTTGGGAAAGGAAGCAAGACAATATATACTTTGTTTTCAAATAGTTTTATTTTTTCTTAAAGAACATATGAGTTTCATAGAATCTCACTTAATGTGATGTTCTTGTACTGCACTTAACGCTGTGGAAGTTAATTTACTGTATTCCCAAGTGAGAATTTCACCCAAGAGCAATGAATGCTCTTTTTTTCTGGATCTAATAACTTTAATGATCTGTTAGAAGGCTTTGTAATATAATCTACTTAGGAAAGTTGATTTACTAAATTATATACTCAAGAGGTGATCATTTGCCTCTAGAAATCATCAGTGTATCTGAAATTGTAAAAATTTATCATGTTTAAAACAAATTTAAAGTTTTCTGATGAAATTCGAAATTGCTATTATTATTTTCTCTTTCTTTAGGTAATAGAGAGCAAAGAATTCTATGGAATGTCCTCTCATTAGTGCAAACCCTATTGTTTTATAGACTCTAGTGAGGGATTTGAAGTTTTACCACAAACTAGCTTTGTGACCTTATAGAAACTATTTATTCTCTTATTCTATATGATTGTAAATTCCCTTATCTATAAAATGGAGTATGAAATAGCTCACTGCATAGATTTTTAAATAAAATTAAATATGATATTACCTGTGGTTTGCCCACAGTTTGACATAGAGTAAGCTCTCGATCTAAAGAAGTGGAGGTCTAGGAAAGCTTGAATTATATCATTTTTGGAAAAATAATTTTTCTTGTCTTCCCTTAACATAACCTTTCTTGAAGTAGCTCTTTCTCTGGAAACATCAAGCTCTTGCACAAGAAGTCAAAATCTGCAATGTCTGTTTAGGGTCTTTAGGGGAAATAGATCTGTCCAGCCTCCTTCCTCTTTATTCCTGTTCTGCTTCCTGAGGAGGATTGCTTAATGGTATTCTTTCCTTTTGTTCTTGCTTCCATTTGGCTACTAGTGGCAGGGTTATTTGGTGCCTGCTCCTTTTCTGAGCACCCAATAACCAGTGTGATTCCAGACGTACTTAACATGGGAAAGACTTTAAAAGGTCCTGGTGGCTTACAACTTGTCCAGTGTGTATTTTTAACAGATGGTTCCTATATTTCCATTTTGGGATCTCTGTATCAGCCATCCTCATCAGGACTCTAGTACTTTTCATTGCATTTCTATCCCTCGGGCTCCATACCTAGGCTACCTCTTTGAGTGTCTGCTTGTGTTTGCAAAAGGCTTAATGAAAGACTGTATCCAAACTTTCAAATGTAGAGTCCTGGTTAGAATTTAGAACTCAGTTTATAGTAGTAACAATGTTTGAAGCAATTGTTTCCCAGATTAGAGTCCTTTAAAGACTTTAGCACTAGATTAAGTTCTGGGTTCTAAGAATTATTGGCTATTTTGTGCAAAAGGAAGGAAGATACAGAAGGGGAAGGAAATGGTCCCTTCTTTTTGATAGGATGTTAGTCGTGGCCACCATTTTAATTAGCAGGTCAAATGTTCCCTGACACCATCTCACATATCACTGTGTAGCTCTCCTCTTCTGGGGCCATTTTTTCCTGGAACCTTATGCCTTCTTTCATTTCTTAACAAATACCCCTTTATTCTATGGCACTCCAGGTTTTCTTTTCTCTCTTCTTTCCTTCTATTGGAATTCGATTGTCTCAGTTAATTCTTAGTAGAGAGACAGTGGAAAAAGAGTGATACAATAAAACTAATTCACACTACTACTGTCAATAACACCACATATGTGCCACATACAGTTCTAAGTTGTTCCCATGGATTAAATCACTTAAACCCCCATAGATAACCTATGAGGTAAGTACTATTTTACCATTGTTTTACAGGCAAGTAAATGAACACAGAATGACATAAAACTACATGTTTGTTGCATAGCTTGCAAAAGTGGAGCTGAGATTGGAACTCAGGTTGCTTGACCCTAGAGTCAAGGTTGAATCATCATGTTATCCTGCCTGCTCTTTATTAGAGTGAGTGGGGGTGATTTTCTTGAAGAAACCATCTTTTAAAACATATCAGGCAGTTTAGGAAAGACATTTGGGGGCAAGTGGGCTAACACGCTGTTGGGTTGGATCACAGACCCTTTTACTCTGTCCTGTGCAAGTCCTGAGTCAGGTAATCAAAAGAAACAACCAAGCAGCCATGGGAAAAGTGGACATGTTTTAGTTTTAGACGTGAGCTCTGCCGACCAGCAGTTCACAGCCGCTGCCTTCCATACTGAAAGCATACACACACAGACAGCAACAAGCCAAAAGGGTACCTGGGCATGCATGCACAATAACTTTGCTCTTACATAACTTGTTTACAATAGATGTGCTGAGTCATACCCAGCCAGAGATGAGGCGAGGGGGCCTGACCAAACTAACTCCACTTTCCTCATACATGTTATGGGTCCAACCTGGACCTAGAGCTCAGGGTCAACTCCCTTTTGATGTTCCTGTTTTTATATCTTCCCCTTGCCACTTCTGAACTCAAAGAACTGCTATTCACAAAGCTTCACTGATGGGTGGTAGGAATTCTGAGGTCAGGTGGTCAAAGTGTTTTTATAGTTTTTTGCAAGGTGAATGTTTATAAATCAAGAACTGGTCTGTTTTGACCTTGAACTCAGCTTTGAAGTTCTAAACCTCAAGTTTAGTAATTGTTACATCACTAAATCTACTGGCACTCTTAGAGACTTTTTAGCAATCATAGAGGGTATGTTTAATAATGGAACAGCCTAATTTACCCAGAGGAAAATTGAACTCTCTCGACAGAGGCTATTACAGCCAAACTATGTTACTGCAGCAGAATGAGAAAGAAAAGTGAGAATCTGTTGTAAAAACAAATCTTCCAGTATCCACTCTCTAAATTTCTAACACTTACTTTATGTGTTAACTACATTCAATTTATGATATTTAATTCCCTTTGAAAGGAGAAATCACCTACGAAAGAGCAAACACCTAGTAGGAAACCTCTTATACGTCAATGAGTTTTGCTGATCTTCTTTGAAAAAAATTACTCTTTTAGTAGCTCTATGAATCCTGATTGCATAAAATTAACATTGAACTGCAGAAACCAAGGCACTTGGTGATCGTGCATCCCGATTTGTATAATTTAAAGATGTATTAGTTGGAGATTAAGACAAGTGACTTGAGCAAATGTATCAGTGACTAAAATATTAATAAAACTCAGGCTCTTATCTCCATGTGTGATAGACAACACCAGTAAAGGAGTAACAAATTTTTATAGCCCAAACTTCTCAAATTAATTATCTGTTGAATGTTTATTTCACTCTATCATACTGTGTGAATCTAAGTAGTTATAAAATGTACATTATTGAACAATAACTATTTCCCCTTGGTTTTTATCAAACCCAAAGGTATAAGTGTATAAAATTAAAACCATGGATATAGGAAAAGTGAAAATCAGATTCATTCTCAAACTCAGGCATATTTCTAGTTGCCAGAAAAATATATTCTAGGCAGAGTATTATCATAGAGTAGGCAGATCATAAGATCATGCAAGTTGCTGATTTACTTTATATTGAATACATGTACATTGGATAATGGTATTGGTTATAGACTTTGAATGAGATGCTAGTGATTTAAAAACCTGTTTTAGAATAAGTACCTCAAGTAAATGTTTTGAAATAAACAAGGTATATGACAGTGCTGTACAGGACCTAGCTTCTTGGTGTGAAAAATGCAAGGCTGAGTAAATTCCAACATTATTCAAATACATAAACAAGATTCTACTTATATGTTACTAATTAGGTACAATCCAAATATAAAACCATCAGCTATATACATGATTACTCTTGTTTAAATGGTATTATAAAACAACGGTTTCAACAATTACTTGACAATAGACAAGTAAACAAATAAACCTAATAATTATAGTTCAGAATAAATGCTAAGAAGGAATATAAGCTTCATGCAATTGAGAATAACAAATGAAGAATGGTTTCTTAGGGTAGTATGGGAAATTTTAGTTAGAAAAGTCACATTTAAGTTGCAGCCTACCCTCAAAAAACACAGTCTGGTGTGGGACGCAGACCAGAAAACAACAACATGTAACTCAGTTGGGTAAGTACTACCACAAATCTATGAGTGTGGTGATGAAAGAACAAAGCAGAGGGAGCAGCTATCTTTGCTCTGGAAAATCTCCATAGACCTTATAAATATTTGGACTGGGACACAAAGGGTAAGTAGGAGGTTTTAAGGTGTGAATGATGTGTTCCCTATACTTAGCTAATGTCAGAGTTCAAGGAACAGATACATGATTGGATTCTTAGTGAAAGTTGTGTTGGGTCACTCAGACAATCAATACCATGTAAATGAGTCAGTCTTTTGGAAATTCCCCTACTGAAGAGAGCCCTTATCAAGTAACTGGCCAATTAGCTCCCTAAGTGAGGGGTGGTTCCATTGCCTCAATCTGAAGGTTTATTTAGTATCAGAGCTATCTGCAGGTTCAGCTAAGGCCTTAGTTGTGACTTTACAGTAATTCAGCTTCTTCCTCTGTTCAATCCTATTTCTTTCACTCCCCCACAGGTGTTGATCTTAAATAAACTCCTACATGCAAATATCCTTTGCAGAATTTGCTTCCAGGGAATGTGACTTGAGACCAATCCTCTATAAATGCTTATTGATTGATTGCCTAACTGCGGCTTATTCAGGAATAAAAAGGGCAGTAAATCATAAATTGATAATTATTACTGAGCACCACAAATGTTAGAGGTAGCATTGTTTTTTTTTTTTTTTTTCCTTTTTGTCTTTTTTTCGTGACCGGCAACGGGATCGCAACCCTCGGTGTCGCGCCCGCACCGCACTCAACCAGTGAGTGGACCGGTCTCTATATGGGATCCGAACCCTTGGCAGGAGTGCCGCTGCGCTCCCAAGCGCCGCACTCTACCGAGCGTGCCACTGGGCTGGCCCAGAGGTAGCATTGTTAACAATTGCGATCCATATGCCTCAGTAGCATTCTTCTATGCAATGTCTTCTGCTGCACATTTTCTTACTGTTTTGAGAAAAGTTAGCTCCCTCCCCTTACTTGTAATTATACACATAGGTCTTGCTGTTTTAGGATAATTAAAGCTAATGACTCCCAACCTGTTCAGCCTTACACCACACTCTTGAGGAGAGTTCCAGAAGAAGCAAGTGACAGACTCTACTCTTTTGGAGAATTTGGTTTTATGCATTATAAACCATTTTCATAATGATGCCGAGGCATAAGTGGGATTTACATAAAAAGCATCATCAAGGGCCTACGCTAACTCCCAACCACCAAAAGGACAGAGAATCAGGTCAATGTAACTAGATGAAGTCAGAGATTAACTTCAGTAATTGTTTACCATTCTTCTAAGTCTATATTTTTCAGGGGACAGTCTTTCTTGTTATGATTTTGGGATGTCAAATATTTTGAGTCTGTGATAGAGGAACACCAGGTTTTAAATTATTGATATCCCATTGCAATTTCTGAGTTTAGAAATCTTACAATGAGTAGAAATGTTAGTGCTGATACTATTGATTGCATAATTAGAGATGCCTCCCAGAAGCATTGTTATTTGACTTGAATTTGCAGCTTTCTGGAGATTTGGAGAGAAGATGTCTGGCCTCCCTTAGGTGTGTCTATCAAACCCTGTTGATTGTTATTCAGTGTGAGACTGAGATGACTGATAAAATAAATGAGTAGAATAAACAGCAGAATTAGTTTTTAATTTCCTTTTTCTCTTGATTGCTCACAGTGTGTGTTTGCAAAGGCATGAAATTATGGCACTTCTTTTGTATCAGAAATGCCAGGAGCTTGTTTAGTTTTCAGTGCTAACTATGATGATTTTTCAGGACCCAATACAATGAAGGCAAAATGAATGAGAGGCATTTTTAGGGGGAAAATGAAAACAAAGAAGCACCAAAAAAGGTGATTGGACTTAAGTAGAAGGAATGATCCTCCTCCATATAATAGGAAGAAATATGTAGGAGATAAATGGTGCAGATACTGCAAATGTGTATATTCAGTAGTGTATGTATGGAAATTTGAGGGGTTTCCCATTCAATCATGTCTCTCTCTCTTCCTCTTTCCCCATCCCTTCTCTCTCTCTCTCTCTCTGTGTGTGTGTGTGTGTGTGTGTGTGTGTATGTGTGTGTGTGTGTGTGTGTGTGTGAGAGAGAGAGAGAGAGAGAGAGAGAGAGGAGAGAGAGTTAGGAGGGAGAGAGAAAAAGAGATAATGTGTACTTGCGTGACCTAAAGTGGTAAAGCTATCTATTAATTTAAGGGAAGAACTGACATATTCAGGGGTTTGAGGAGAATTGAGGAGGTCTAAAATAGTTCTTGCAGAAAGTGGGTGAAGAATTAGCTAGAGAAACACAGTAGGATTGTCCAGGGGTCTAGAAAACCTACTGAGGTTATTGATCATAAATTTAAAGCAATTTCATTCTACACAGTTAAGTAATTTTCTCAGAGTATTCTTTGACTTTCTAGGTACAACAACAGAGAAAACAAGTTTAAACAAGGGTTGGATTTTTTCTAAATGGGTTTCATATAAAAAACATAGAGGCAGAAAATGTTAGGTTGGGCAACAGAGTTTTGAAGTAAAGACTATGGGTTCTAAGCTTGGGAAAAATTAATAGAAGGTAGGAGGAGAGTAAAGATTTGTAGATGACATTATACTTATGTGGAGGTACTGAAGTGATCCACACTTAGAACAAGCAAGTTAGGAAGATAAGAGCCTATAGTCAGAAAGCAGGATGTTTGAGTTAGTGGTTTGGGGAATGAAGAGATTTGGATAAAAGTAAAGCAAACTTCTGACTGTGTGAGTGGGTGGCTGAGGTGAGTGAAGACAGCTTTTGGGTCTAAAGTCAACAAACTGAGAGGTGTGGTTAGATATTATAGTCAACCAAGGTAATTGCTGGTGTTGGTTTAGTGCAGACTGTGGATGAGGCAGCAAGACCTTCATGAAAAAGGGGGAATGGCATGCAGGCAATTCCTTTGCAATAATAATAATAATAGATCAATAATTAAAAGAATAATAATAACAATGAACATCTACTGATTATTTTTTTCTACCAAGAATTACTGTAATGGCTATATATGCATTATCTCAATCTTTGCAATAAACTAAAGGTATGTTATTATGTCAATTTTTAACTGAGGAAACTAAAATTGAAGAGAATGTTAGATTCAAATAGGGTCTCTTTGACTAGAGAAATCACAGTATTAACCATTACTTTACACACCAATTCAACAATCTATTCCAAGGATTAACTGTGGTATGTAACTGTGAAAAATGTAAGTGAACTTGATTGCTAAACTCCAGAATGAATAAAAATGTAAAAATATAAGGCATTGTTAGTATCATGATTATTTCCTTGCTTCTTCAAGCTAATTTCTCTTCTCCGGCATGCTCAAGTAATTAAACCTATGCTTGGGTGAACAAGATCATGGCCCATTTAGCCTATAGCCAGAACACGGGCTTTGGTCAAAACAAGTAGGGTACCAGGATCCATAAAAAAAGTCAATGACTGTGTCTCTTATATTTATCCCAATGGTGTGCTCACAGGCCCCTCATTTGCTGTTGTTTTCTTGTGGTGGTATAGAGCTGATGGAGATTAATAGACCCTGAGTTCCAGAGAACATTTTCTCCCTCCAAATCAAACTGGCCTGAGATGCAAAATGTAAGCCCCATGAAAAACTGAAAAAACAATTCAATGTACACTATGCTCATAAGATGTTTAGGTGCAGTTGTAATGCAGAGATGGCAGATCAGGATGAGAAGTCAGAAAAGGCTTCATGCATCAGATGGATCTTATGCTGATTTGGGTGGTGAGAAGGATTTACATAAACCCTGAGAAGCACAAAGGACTTTTAAGGCAGTCAGCGAAGTGGTGCTGTATCCTCTCTCATGGGGTGCTTTTAGTGTATTCTTATTGATGAATACCTGAAGAGTTGAAGCAATAGGCATTTTTTGTGTCTAGACTCTGAAATGATAGGTTATATATTTTTTTCTTCATCCTGCAATGTATAAGAAGACATACGGTTTCATAAAATTTTCCTGAGCTCCTAGGATATTGAATAGGGCCTTTCTGAGAGAAATACACACACACATGCACACACATTCCCAGTAAGTAATCTCTATTATTTAAGCCAGTGACTTGGCTAAGGTGAATTTGCCACCTGATTGTTTGTACAAAGAATGATGTGCTCGCTGTGACACTGTGTTATTCTTTATTGAAATGTCTCTTTGTTGCATATTGAGCAAGGCCATTGGTGATGTATGTTTGCAGCTTTATGGTGACAGTTATGCAAATATTTCCATTATGTAGCTCATTTTTCAGGGCTTTATACCTTTCAGTTTGGGTCTATCGTCGGCAAATCATGAGATAGGGTTTTGGCTAAGAATATTTAATTATGGAATGCTGGCAGAAAGCCACCTGGTGCTCTTGTTTCTGTCTCTTTTGTGCACACACACACACACACACACACAAACATTCCTAAACAAATACAATACAAAGACACAAAACCACTACAAATGCCAGAGCTAATATGTGCATGTACTACACCTTCAAAAAGAATCTAGTAAAATTAAATTTGCCAGGCCCTCACTCCTGAACAGGTTTAATGATAATGGACACCTAAATGAATACAACATATGAAAGATTCAAACTTAAGCATTCAGAGGCTTCATTCTCTGAGCTATTTTATTGGGATTTGAAGCATGAAACCTAAAAACTGTTTCTTTCCCCTTGGAAGCAAGCTCATAACTCCCGTTAACTCCAGAAGGAGGAATTATGCATGAGAATGAGGACAGACAAGGGACAAATAAGTATGCATGTTCAGTTGCTAGATTAACCCAATAGCCTATGATAGATCTTTGAGAGCCTTTATAGTCTTTGAGATCAATAATCCATTATAGCTCATATTGGTGACTAAATGACTTTGGGGACTGGTAATGGCATCTGAAATCTTTTACCTTTAAGCCATGGCTTGTAATCAATCCTAAATTCCTCTCTGGCATTACCACCTGGTTGCACTAAGGTGGTCTCAGATTCAGCACCTTAAAGAGGGTGTAGCAAATAATAGGCACTCAAAACATATTTATTGAATGAGAAGATGTACAAAGAAAAAAATGTTTTTTTCCTACATTCTCAGATCTCTTTTGATCCTTGCCTTTTCCTGGGCTGGGCCTATTCTGGTTCTGCCTGATACGGTGTTATCCTTCTGATTTCTGACCTGATGCTAGTTATACCTACTTCTCTTCTTGTTTACTTAACTGTAATGTTTCTTCTGCTAAATTGGGATACATTTTATCTGTCATTGGGCTTGCTAATCAATGACTCCTTTTTGAGTGAAAGGAGTGGGAGGAGTTGAGTCCATTTTACTCTGTTGAAGCAAGACATTGATAATGGCTTCTTAGATTTTGGAATTAAAATTTCTAAAGAAGGGACAGGAAAAAGAGAAGGCCAATGTCTCCAACATCTAGCATAAAACCTGACAAATAGCAGATGTTCAAATAAGGTTTGACAAATATATAAATGCATAGAAACAGGGGTAATAAAGCTATTATGTCTAGAACATCTATATGCAGCACAATATTAAAGTATTATTTACAGTTTCATTAAGTTCTAACAAGAATACTAAAAAAGTATGCCTCATCTCCATTTTTAAAGATAAAAAAACTTTTAAAGAAGTTTAAGAACTTTCTCCAGACAACCTATCTCATATATATTTGACCTAGAATTTTAATCCAGGACAACACAATTCTTGTTTTTGCTGCTGTTCTATTGTTTCATATTGCTTCTTTTTTTCACTATTTTTATGTTCTGACCTTGGAAGAGTGGATACTCGGTGGCAAGAAGCAGTGTCCCTAGAATTTTAATCCAGGACAACACAATTCTTGTTTTTGCTGCTGTTCTATTGTTTCATATTGCTTCTTATTTTCACTATTTTTATGTTCTGACCTTGGAAGAGTGGATACTCGGTGGCAAGAAGCAGTGTCTGAGCCTTAGCTGAATTTTCATAGTTATTTATAACAGGCACAAACTGTGCCAAGTCATAATGTCAATGGCTAACATATTGAGGGATGTCACATTCATAGCTTACATTTACGTAGTTTAACACATGTGATGCCATTTGATCATTATAACAAGCCTATGAGGAGTAGGGCACACATTTATTGCTATCCTCCTATTCATAGTAAAGATGAAAAAACTGAAATCCAGAGCAGTTTGTTTTCTTACCTGAAATGACAGTAAGTTGTCTTCTGATGCTAGTGCCTTTGCTCATTTTGTTATGCCAGACCTTCCCTTGGCTAGGTCATGGTCACTGGCAGTACTGTATCTCTGAATGCACACCTTTGCGGCTTTTTTGCATTCCTCCTTTGTTTTCTTCCATAATACAGAATTTAAAATAATTTCTAATTATCATATTCCTGGGAGAACATAAGGTACAGCATAAGGAGACTTTAGATATGGCCCCAGGTAATGCAATAATAACCTGTAATTTATTTAAAGAAATATAACTGTTCTGGTCTTTGGTTTATACATTTGTTAAATAAGAAAAATATTATTTATTATACCAAACAGGGATGAAGCAAAGATAATATGAGGTAAAGTGTTAATATGCCTTTAGTTACTGGAATCATTACATCAGTGCAAGATATTGCTGTTATTTTGAAAAGGCAAGAACAGAGCACATGAAGTGGTATTCAGGGATACGCAGTATCAGATTTTTGTTAGAATCCAGATTTCCTGTTCTTCCAGGCAAGACCAGGCTGTCCAAGCTCCAAGCTACTGATGTTTTCCAATGTCCAAAGTTTCTAAGGGCAGGGAACATGTTTCGCTCATACTCGTGTCCTGCACTGTGTCTTGTGCATAGAGAGGACTAGGTAAATGTGCTCAGAATGGAAAGAATTTGATTCCCTGGAGGTCTGTCCTGGTTCTATTTTTGTTAAGATAAAACAAATGTTTCTTAACTGGATTCCAGTCCAGATAAAGAGTGATGTAATAAAAAAAAATGTATTTGGAGGAACCCTATGGGATAGAATGAAGGAAAAAGACAAAATGAAATATTTTGCCCTCTATGTTAACACTTCCATATTTAATATAACTCACTTCTGAAGGAATCATGGAACTAGTGCACACTGTGTTTTCCCACTTGAGGAGACTTTACACAATCTCAAAATAGGCTCTTTAATACTAGAGAATGTTCAGTTTTGCTGCAAACAAGATATTATCATGTGAAACCATAAAAAATAAACCAGATAAATAATAATTAATTTATTCTGTACTACTGATAAATACTGTGCTTTCTCTTATATATGTGCATAGTACATGTATGTGAGTACTTCGAAAAGTTTGCAAACAAGATATTATCATGTGAAACCATAAAAAATAAACCAGATAAATAATAATTAATTTATTCTGTACTACTGATATAAATACTGTGCTTTCTCTTATATATGTGCATAGTACATGTATGTGAGTACTTCGAAAAGTTCATGTAAAGATTCATATTATCTTTCCATTCTATTTTCCCACAAACTTTTTGAAGAACCCTCATTATGTATACATATCCACAATTTCTAAGATAGTTATTGCATTAACCCTAGTAGGTATTGCAATTATTCTAATTATACAGATGGGAAAAGATGGTAAAAGAGGTAAAGTGACTTATCTAAAGTCACACAACTAGACTATAGAAGATCTGGAATTCAAATTCCGGTCTGCCTAAGGCCAATTATGTAAATTCTGCCCTGGTGAATAAGTGTCAGATTTTGTTTTTCTGTTTAAAATAACACTGGAAATACTTGGGTTGGGAAATCAATGAATGCTTTTAACCTAAGTGTGTCCCTAAAGGAATAATATATTTTAGATAGGTTGATGAGAACATTCATATTGTGGGTGAAGGACATAAGAAAATCTGTATTAGAAGAGAGAAAATATCCAGATTGTCTAAACATTTTCAAATTTAAGGTACTTTCTCTGGATTTAAATTTTATCTTTTGAGTTATGGCCTTCTTTTATAATTAATATGTATCTATCCAATCGTCAAAATCATGCATTACCATGTACCAGCCTGCACATGGTATTCTAGGTTCTAGGAGTACAGCAGTGGATAACACATAAACATCCCTGCTCTGGAGACTAGGGAGAGTCCCCACCTTGGGAATGTACACGTATTAGAAATAATTGGCTGATCCTGGAGATAGGTAGGACTCTTCTGTCATAAGAAACAAAAGCGTTAAGCCACTTGGAGTGGGGCGACGCATCCTTTTACTTACAATGCCATTGGGGGAGAGTGGAAGAAAAATCCATGTGCTTGTAGGGAGGGATAGGAAATTCTACATCCTTTCCCCACTGAAGAACCAGAAAGCAATCCACTGGTTTTGGGCAACTAGAAGAGTAGCAAAATTCATCTGCCCATGGAAGAGGACTGTGAAATCCTCTCGGCCCCAGGGTCTTGCAATGGTAGAAAGCAGAGGTCTGTTGCTTCCTGGTGAGAGACAGAAGAGTTTGGCTGCCAATGGGGAGAGAGGCAAGAAAGCTGAAATACCCAACTTGGAAGCCCAACTGCACAGACCCAGCCTAAGACTGAACCTGAATCAAGAAAACCAAGTAATGCCCTCTGCCCCCACCATGAGCCTAATACGGATAACAATCAACAGCAGTTTACCACTAGGGAAGAGGCACGAGTCCTGTCTCTGTAGTGATAGGACTGCTAGAAGTTGGGGGTAGAGCAGGAAGACTAAGAAAGTCCTTCCTACCACTGGAGAAATTTGAAGTCTGTGGAGCACTGAAGGTAATGATAGTAACAAAAACACCCAGACATCACTAAATCCTGCATATAAGTGGCCTTTCAGGAGAAGAATCATGGCCATTTTTAGGCCTACATGCTACTTATCCCAATCTGTACTTTTCTTCTACATATAATGTATGTATTACGGCATTCAGCCAAAAATACATGGCACACAGAATATCAAGAGAAAAAGACTCTCATGGACAAAGGTAAAAAACCTTCTAAAAAATTTAAAAAAAAAAAAATCCGACAATAAATAAAAATAAAGATGTATCATGTCCAGATGATTTTTATCAAAAAAGTTCAGAGCTATTTCAACATTCAAAAACCAAACAATATGTTATATAAAAGACAAAAAAAAAATCATCTCAGTAGATGTAAAAAAAGCATTTCATAAAACTCAAGATGCATTCATGACAAAAACTCTCAATTTGTAAAGGATATTCATTAAAAACCTTCAGATAATTTTATACTTAATGGTGAAAGACTGATTGTATTCGCTCTAACAGGATTCCATGGTATGGATGCCCCTTAACGTATTTGGCTAGTCTTCTATTAATAGACATTTTTTAGTTGTTTTCAGTGTTATGGTATTATGAGCAAATTCTGCAGTGAACTTTCTTAATCAGTATTGTGTGTGTGTAAAATTTTTAAAAGTGGAATCACTGAGTTTAATGGTAGGTGCATTTAATATTTTGATACATATTGCTGAGTTCCCTTCCCCAGAAGTTGTAATCATTTATGTTTCCTGCCAAATGGCATATCTTTACATTCCCATCTACAGTTGGGTATTGCCAAATTCTTATTTTATTTATTTATTTATTCAATTAGTATTTTTTTTTCCATACCAGAAAAGTTTTTTTTTTTTTTTTAAATGACAATAATTCCCCCTCAAAGAAATAGCATATAAATTTCCTACTCATATATTTTAAAAATATTATGGTATCATAAAAATTTACAGGTACTTGAATCATGATCTTCCAATCATCATAGCATTTTGTCACACAATTTCAGGTACTTCTACTACAATAAATGCTCCTTGCTTGGCTTAAGTTTAACTGATTGGTTAAGTTAGACTTGCCTGTTGTAATTTTCTGCCCATTTTCATGTCTGAAACATTTTTTACTGTCATGATGAAATAAATGAATATCAAAGAATGTTTAGGATGCACTACTTTAAAAACCATTTTGATCACTTTTAAGTGTACAGTTCAGTGCCATTAAGTACACTCACAATGTCCTGTGACCGTCACCACCATCTAACTCCAAAGCTTCTTCATCATCCCAAACTGAAACTCTGGCTCCTGAAAACCTTTGTATCAATGAGACACAGACCTAGGATTTGCATCTATTTCCGCCTAATATCCTCTCTTTTGATGACTCTTTATTAATACTACTAAAAGTTTATTCATGTGATGGAAAACAGGTTCAGGATTTTCAGGACTATGATTAATTCAATATGGCATTATGCTACTTTATTGGATTGAAATAAATGATTAGGATTATCAGAGTTATTTTTTTTAATACTTTGCTATGCTTTTGTTTTTTAAAAATAGCTAATTCAAGGTCAATACAGGAGTGCAGGAATGGAAAGGAAGTCAACTGAGGACTTCTGTTCCCTGCTTACCATCCTGTTTGTCTTCCAAAAACTCATGTGCCTTTTCTGTATCTTCTGAATACTCAGACAGGGACCCCCTGGATGATCTGCTGTGGGCTCAGAACTCAAGGAGAGAGGCAGGGCCTGTGGGGGCTGGGCGTTCTTCTGGGTCTTGGGACCGTATTCCCCACTTCTATGGATTACAAGAAAGAATAAACTACTCTTCCCTGTTACTAACTCTCTGGCAGGAGGCAAATGATCTCATGCCTCTGCCCTCCCCAACACACACATTCACACACACACAGCCGATTCCACTAGTTCAGCTGAGAGAGTGGGATGCTATTTATACACAGTGCATTTTCCACTCTAGTTGAGAGGGCAAATGACTGTTAACATCCACTCACACCGTTACTCTACATTATATCCTTTACAAATCCTTCCACAACCTCCAATTTTTCAATTTTGTAAATTAAGCTTATTATTACTCCTTTCCAGTCACACAAATGCTAAAATCATAAAATCGGGGACTCGATTACTCCTGCATAGACTTGCTCCCTTCGGTGACAGCTACCTTGAATTATTTCAGTTTCATAACTGGTTGGAGTGATTCCCCAAAGCATACTTGTACATTGCCATAGTAGCCATTAGATTTGGAATTTCGTCACTACCAACACTGTCTTTTAAACTGCTTGCAATGTATCATTTGCTTAGAATTGGGTTTGGGATTAAGAGCATTTAGGGCCAGGGAGGAAGATTAAGGACAGGTACGATAGTGTGCCAAGGGCATTTTGGAAGGTGACTCCAAAGCTAACAGCAGTGACTGTGATGAGTTTATTTCCTGTGTCATCCACACATTTGTTCAACAAATGAGCCAGGCACTAGCTTTGGAACTAGAGAAACAATACCGAGCAAACCGAATGTGTTAACCACCCTCAGTGGCTTTCAATATGGTGGACCCTAACCCTAACCCTAACCCCAACCCTATGGTCTATCCTGGAGAATGTTCCATGTGCTGATGAGAAGAATGTATATTCTGTAGTTGCTGGATGAAATGTTCCATATATATCTGCCAGGTCCAATTCATCTAAAGTCTAGTTTAAATCCTGTATTTTTCTGTTGATTTGCTGCCTAGATGATTTGTCCAATGCTGAGAGAGGAGGGTTCTGATCCCTTACTATTATCATATCAGGGTATATCTCTTTCTTTAGGTCAAATAGTGTTTACATTATATATCTCAGTGCTCCAGTGTTGGTTGCATATACATTTATGATTGTTATGTTTTCTTGCTGAATAGATCCCTTTGTCATTATATAATGGCCTTCTTTGTCACTTTTTATGGTTTTTGGCTTAAAGTCTACTTTATCTGATATAAGAATAGCTACTTCTGCTGATTTTTTTTTCCCATTTGTGTGGTATATCTTTTTCTATTCCTTCACTATTAGTCTGTGTGTCTTTACAGGTAAGATGAGTCTCTTGAAGACAGTATATAATTGGGTCTAACCATTCAATCTATTCAGTCAGTCTGTGTCTTTTGAATGGCAAATTTAATCCACTAACATTTGGGGTTGTTATTGAAAGGTATTGTCTTACTCCTGGCATTTTATCAATATGTGTTTGGATATCTTAAATACCTTTATTTTTTCCTCTTTTATTTGTGTGTTTTTTGTTTGTTTTTGTTTTTTTCAGGTGTAAGATTTAGTTTCTCTATCTTATTTGCATTTTTGTTGTACTAATGGGTTTTGTTCTGTATTGTGTATTTGTGGTAGTGATTATCGTTTTTTGGATTCCAGATGTAGGACTGCCTTGAGGATTTCTTGCAGGGCTACTTGTGTGATGGTGAACTCCTACAGTTTTTGTT
>NW_007728482.1:46722-115601 GCF_000696425.1 Galeopterus variegatus
CTTGAGGAGACTTTACACAATCTCAAAATAGGCTCTTTAATACTAGAGAATGTTCAGTTTTGCTGCAAACAAGATATTATCATGTGAAACCATAAAAAATAAACCAGATAAATAATAATTAATTTATTCTGTACTACTGATAAATACTGTGCTTTCTCTTATATATGTGCATAGTACATGTATGTGAGTACTTCGAAAAGTTCATGTAAAGATTCATATTATCTTTCCATTCTATTTTCCCACAAACTTTTTGAAGAACCCTCATTATGTATACATATCCACAATTTCTAAGATAGTTATTGCATTAACCCTAGTAGGTATTGCAATTATTCTAATTATACAGATGGGAAAAGATGGTAAAAGAGGTAAAGTGACTTATCTAAAGTCACACAACTAGACTATAGAAGATCTGGAATTCAAATTCCGGTCTGCCTAAGGCCAATTATGTAAATTCTGCCCTGGTGAATAAGTGTCAGATTTTGTTTTTCTGTTTAAAATAACACTGGAAATACTTGGGTTGGGAAATCAATGAATGCTTTTAACCTAAGTGTGTCCCTAAAGGAATAATATATTTTAGATAGGTTGATGAGAACATTCATATTGTGGGTGAAGGACATAAGAAAATCTGTATTAGAAGAGAGAAAATATCCAGATTGTCTAAACATTTTCAAATTTAAGGTACTTTCTCTGGATTTAAATTTTATCTTTTGAGTTATGGCCTTCTTTTATAATTAATATGTATCTATCCAATCGTCAAAATCATGCATTACCATGTACCAGCCTGCACATGGTATTCTAGGTTCTAGGAGTACAGCAGTGGATAACACATAAACATCCCTGCTCTGGAGACTAGGGAGAGTCCCCACCTTGGGAATGTACACGTATTAGAAATAATTGGCTGATCCTGGAGATAGGTAGGACTCTTCTGTCATAAGAAACAAAAGCGTTAAGCCACTTGGAGTGGGGCGACGCATCCTTTTACTTACAATGCCATTGGGGGAGAGTGGAAGAAAAATCCATGTGCTTGTAGGGAGGGATAGGAAATTCTACATCCTTTCCCCACTGAAGAACCAGAAAGCAATCCACTGGTTTTGGGCAACTAGAAGAGTAGCAAAATTCATCTGCCCATGGAAGAGGACTGTGAAATCCTCTCGGCCCCAGGGTCTTGCAATGGTAGAAAGCAGAGGTCTGTTGCTTCCTGGTGAGAGACAGAAGAGTTTGGCTGCCAATGGGGAGAGAGGCAAGAAAGCTGAAATACCCAACTTGGAAGCCCAACTGCACAGACCCAGCCTAAGACTGAACCTGAATCAAGAAAACCAAGTAATGCCCTCTGCCCCCACCATGAGCCTAATACGGATAACAATCAACAGCAGTTTACCACTAGGGAAGAGGCACGAGTCCTGTCTCTGTAGTGATAGGACTGCTAGAAGTTGGGGGTAGAGCAGGAAGACTAAGAAAGTCCTTCCTACCACTGGAGAAATTTGAAGTCTGTGGAGCACTGAAGGTAATGATAGTAACAAAAACACCCAGACATCACTAAATCCTGCATATAAGTGGCCTTTCAGGAGAAGAATCATGGCCATTTTTAGGCCTACATGCTACTTATCCCAATCTGTACTTTTCTTCTACATATAATGTATGTATTACGGCATTCAGCCAAAAATACATGGCACACAGAATATCAAGAGAAAAAGACTCTCATGGACAAAGGTAAAAAACCTTCTAAAAAATTTAAAAAAAAAAAAATCCGACAATAAATAAAAATAAAGATGTATCATGTCCAGATGATTTTTATCAAAAAAGTTCAGAGCTATTTCAACATTCAAAAACCAAACAATATGTTATATAAAAGACAAAAAAAAAATCATCTCAGTAGATGTAAAAAAAGCATTTCATAAAACTCAAGATGCATTCATGACAAAAACTCTCAATTTGTAAAGGATATTCATTAAAAACCTTCAGATAATTTTATACTTAATGGTGAAAGACTGATTGTATTCGCTCTAACAGGATTCCATGGTATGGATGCCCCTTAACGTATTTGGCTAGTCTTCTATTAATAGACATTTTTTAGTTGTTTTCAGTGTTATGGTATTATGAGCAAATTCTGCAGTGAACTTTCTTAATCAGTATTGTGTGTGTGTAAAATTTTTAAAAGTGGAATCACTGAGTTTAATGGTAGGTGCATTTAATATTTTGATACATATTGCTGAGTTCCCTTCCCCAGAAGTTGTAATCATTTATGTTTCCTGCCAAATGGCATATCTTTACATTCCCATCTACAGTTGGGTATTGCCAAATTCTTATTTTATTTATTTATTTATTCAATTAGTATTTTTTTTTCCATACCAGAAAAGTTTTTTTTTTTTTTTTAAATGAAATGTAATTGATTGTACATTTCTGTGCAGGTACAGCGCTGAATATCACTATCTGTGTCCACTACATAATCCTCCAATCAGGATAATTACTATATTTATAATTACACAATGTAATCATTTTTTGTTGCCCTTAACCAATTTCTCACTAACCCTCTCCCTCTTTTCCTCTTCTTGTGGCCTCCGTTCCCTTCTCTCCTTTTGAAAGTTGAAAACATTTTTGTGATATTTATATCTTTCTTTCTTTTCTTATGTGTTTATTTTTTTAGATCCTGCTTACGGGTGAGGACATGGAACATTTCTGTTTCCATGCCTGGCATAATCCATTTAACCTAATTTTCTCTAAGTTCATCTATGTTTTTGCGAATGGCAGAATTTCATTCTTTTTTTTATGGGAGATGAATATTTCACTGTGTATGTATGCCACCTTTGCCTTATGCAGCTGCCTGTTGTTGGATATTTAGGTTAGTTCCAACTCTTAGCTATAGGAAATAGAGCTGCAATAAACATGGGAGCGCAGGTATCCCTTTGATTGCTGGATTACATGGCAGTGCTGTATGTAGTTGTTGAGGAACCTTAACACTGTTTTCCATAATGCCTGCAATAATTTACAGTCCCACCAACTGTGTAAGAAGGTTCCCTTTTCTCCACATCCTCACCAGTATTTGCTATTCTCTTTTTGATAATGGCCAGTCTAAGTGACATGAGATGATATATTAATGTGGTTTTGACTTGCACTTCTCTGATGCTTAGTGATATTGAGCAATTTTTGATGTGTCTATTGGCCATTTGTGTATTTTCCTTTGAGAAATGCCTATTCAGCTCCTTTGCCCATTTTATAATTGGGTTATTTTTATTTTTTTAATGAGTTATTTGAGTACCTTGTATATTCTGGATATTAACCCTTTGCCAGATGCATAGTTTACAAATATTTTCTCCCATAGGCTATCTTTTAGCTTTGTTAGTTGTTTCTTTTGCTGTGAAGAAGCTTTTTAGTTTGATATAATCCAATTTATTTACTTTTTCTTTTGTTGCCTGTGCTGTTGGGGTCATATTCATAAAGTCTTTGCCCAGTCCTACTTCCCGAGGTGTTTCCTCTATGTTTCCTTTTATTTTTTTTATTTTTATTTTTTTTGTCTTTTGTCTTTTTCCGTGTCCGGCAACGGATCGCAACCCTCAGTGTTGCCCCCGCACCGGACCGGGGACCGGCAACGGGATCGCAACCCTCGGCACTGCTCCCACGCCTCGCTCAGCCAGCGAGCGGGAACCGGTCTGTATGTGGGATCCGAACCCTCGGGAGGGAGCGCCGCCGCGCTTCCCAAGCGGCGCACCTATCCAGTGCGCCACCAGGCCGGCCCTATGTTTCCTTTTAGTAATTTTATAATTTCAGGTATTAAATATAAGTGTTTAATCCATTTTGAGTTGATTTTGGTATAAGGTGAGAGGTATGGGTCTAGTTTCATTCTTCTACATATGGATGTCCCATTTTCTCAGCACTATTTATTGAAGAGGCAGTCTTTTCCCCAATGTATGTTCTTGTCGCCTTTGTAAATTAGTTGGCTGTAACTGTTTGGGTTGTTTTCTGGTTTCTATATTCTGTTAAATTGGTCTGAGTGTCTGTTTTCGTGCCAGTCACATGTTGTTTTTTTTACTATAGCTTTGTAATATAATTTGAATTCAGACAGTGTTATACCTCTGGCTTTATTTTATTTATTTACTTCTGCTAGTGGTTGCTGTGACTATTAGGGTCTTTTGTTGTTCCGTGTGAATATTAGGATTTTTTTTTCTATTTCTGTAAAGAATGTTATTGCTATTTTGATGGGGATTACATTAAATCTGTACATCACTCTGATAGTATGAAAATTTTCACAGTGTTAATTCTTCCAATCCAAGAGTATGGAATGTCTTTCCATCTTTTTGTGTCTTTTTAAATTTCTTTCAGCAGTGATTTATAGTTCTTATTGTGTAGCTCGTTCATCTGCCTGGTTAAATTGATTCCTAGGTATTTTATTTTTTGGGTGACTATTGTAAATTGGCTTGGTTTCTTGATTTCTTTTTCTGCTACATCATTATTGGAGTATACAAACACTACTGATTTTTGAATGTTGATTTTGTATTCTGCAACTTTACTAAAATTGTTTATCAAGTCTAAAAGTTTTTTGGTAGAATATAAGTTTTTCTATAAATAGAATCATGTTATATGCAAACGTGGAAAATCTGAGTTCATCTTTTGCAATCTGTATGCCCTTTATTTCTTTCTCTTACCTGATTGCTCTGACTAGTACTTATAACTAGGTTAAATAGGGGTGCTGAGAGTGGGCATACTTGTCTCTGTTCTTAATGCTCCCCATACAGTATGATATTGGTGGTAGGTTTGTCATATATGGCTTTTATTGTTTTGAGATACTTTCCTTCTATACCTAATTTGCTGAGAGTCTTTAGCGTGAAAGGATGTTAGATACTGTCAAATACCTGTTCTGCATTTGCTGAGATAATCGTATGGTTTTTATGCTTGATTTTGTTGAAGTGGTGTATCAAATTGATTGATTTACTTATGTTGAACTATCCTTGCATCCCTTGGATGAATCCCACTTGATCATTGTGTATAATTTGTTTGATGAGTTGCTGTATTCTCATTGCTAGTATTTTAGTTTCTATGTTCATCAGAGATGTTGACCTGTAGTTTTGTTCTTTTTTTGGTTGCTGCATCTTTGTTTGGTTTTGGTATCAGAGTGATTATGGCATCAGAGAATGAACTTGGGAGCACAGCCTCTGTTTCAATTTTTTAGAATAGTTTGAAGAGAACTGATATTAATTCCTCTTTAAAGGTTTGGTAGAATTCAGCAATAATGCCATCCAGTCCTGGGTTTTCTTTGTTGGGAGACTGCTGATTACTGCTTCAATCTCATTGCTTATTATTGGTCTGTTCAGGTTTTCTATTTCTTCTCGCTTCAGTCTTGGTAGTTTGCATGTGTTCAAATATTTATCTATTTCCTCCAAATTTTCAAATTTGTTGATATATAGTTGTTTATAATAGTCTCTAATGGTTCTTCATATTTCTGTGGAATTGGTCAAAATGTCCCCCTTTTCATTTTTGAATTTTGTTATTTGGGTTTTCTTTCTTTTTTTAGTTAGCCTAGCAAGTAGTTTGTCTATTTTGTTTATCTTTTCAAAAAACCAACATTTTGTTTTGTTGATCTTTTGTATCATTTTGGGGGTCTCTGTTTCATTCAGTTTTGCTCTGATTTTAATTATGTCTTTCCATCTGCTAATTTTGATAATGGATTCTTCTTGTTTTCTTAATACTTTGATGTGTAGCATTAGGTTGCTTATTTGAGATCTTTCAATTCTTTTGCTATAAGTATTTATTGCAATAAAATTCCCTCTTAATATTGCTTTGGAAGTATCCCACAGATTTTGGTATGATGTGTTCTTATTCTCATTAATTACAAGAAAATTTTGATTTCCTGTTTAATTTCTTCTTGGACCTATAAGTCCTTCAGGAGCATGTTGTTTAATTTCCATGTATTTGTACAGTTTCCAGAGTTTCACTTGTTAATGGTTTTTAGTTTTAACCCATTGTGGTCTGAAAGGTACTTGAAATTATTTCAATTATTTAACATTTGTTGAGAATTGATTTGTGACCTAACATATGGTCTATCCTGGAGAATGTTCCATGTGCTGATGAGAAGAATGTATATTCTGTAGTTGCTGGATGAAATGTTCCATATATATCTGCCAGGTCCAATTCATCTAAAGTCTAGTTTAAATCCTGTATTTTTCTGTTGATTTGCTGCCTAGATGATTTGTCCAATGCTGAGAGAGGAGGGTTCTGATCCCTTACTATTATCATATCAGGGTATATCTCTTTCTTTAGGTCAAATAGTGTTTACATTATATATCTCAGTGCTCCAGTGTTGGTTGCATATACATTTATGATTGTTATGTTTTCTTGCTGAATAGATCCCTTTGTCATTATATAATGGCCTTCTTTGTCACTTTTTATGGTTTTTGGCTTAAAGTCTACTTTATCTGATATAAGAATAGCTACTTCTGCTGATTTTTTTTTCCCATTTGTGTGGTATATCTTTTTCTATTCCTTCACTATTAGTCTGTGTGTCTTTACAGGTAAGATGAGTCTCTTGAAGACAGTATATAATTGGGTCTAACCATTCAATCTATTCAGTCAGTCTGTGTCTTTTGAATGGCAAATTTAATCCACTAACATTTGGGGTTGTTATTGAAAGGTATTGTCTTACTCCTGGCATTTTATCAATATGTGTTTGGATATCTTAAATACCTTTATTTTTTCCTCTTTTATTTGTGTGTTTTTTGTTTGTTTTTGTTTTTTTCAGGTGTAAGATTTAGTTTCTCTATCTTATTTGCATTTTTGTTGTACTAATGGGTTTTGTTCTGTATTGTGTATTTGTGGTAGTGATTATCGTTTTTTGGATTCCAGATGTAGGACTGCCTTGAGGATTTCTTGCAGGGCTACTTGTGTGATGGTGAACTCCTACAGTTTTTGTTTGGGAAATAAATTATTTTCCCCTGATTTATGAAGGATAGCTTTGCCGGATATAGTATTCTTGGCTGTCAGTTTTTTTTCTTAGTATTTTGAATATATCATCCCATTTTTCTTCTGGCTGTAGAATTTCTGTTGAGAAGTTTGCTGTTAGTCTGATTGGGGCTCCATTGTAGCTGACTTGACACCTTCTCTTTCTGCTTTTGGGATTCTTTTTTGTCTTTGAGGTTTGCCAGTTTGATTATAATGTATCTTGGAGATGATCTTTTTGGATTGAATCTGTGTGGGGATTTTTAGCCACCTTGATCTGAAGGTCTGTGTCTCTCCCTATACTTGGGAAGTATTCTGCTATTATCTTGTTAAATAGGTTTTCATTGCCTTTTCCTTTCTCCTCCCTTTGTGGAACACCCATTATTCAGATGTTTGTGTACTTAATGTTTTCTGCTAGCTCTGTTAGATTTTCTTTCTTTCTTTCTTTATTTATTTATGTATGTATTGTCCAATATGTACACTTGAGATGTTTAAAAAAGACCATCTTCAAGATCAGAAATTATTTCTTCTGCTTTCCTAACCTGCTGTTTAAGCCCTCAGTTGTGTTTTTTATTTCACAGAATGAAGCCTTCCTTTCTAGGAGTTCTGCTATATTCTTTTTAAAGGTACTTATCTCTTTGTAAATTTCCTCCTTCATATTCTGATTACTTTTTCTCATTTCATTCTGTTTTCTGAGTCTTCTAGTATCTCATTGAATTTCTTTAAGCTTGTTGTTCAGATTCCCTTTCAGTCATTTTATGAATTTCATGCTCTATGAGATCTAATAATTGAGAATTACTGTATTCCCTTGGTGGTCTCATATTTTCTTGGGATTTAGTATTTCTAGTTCTCTATGTTGATGTCTGGTCATCTAATAGAGCAGTTGCTTCTTCTGTCACTCTGGAGCGGGATTTAGAAGAATGAATTCCTCCACGTTTTTCAGGCTCCAATGGTGACTATCCTTGTGCCAATGCAGTTAAATGGGTGGCAGACCACTTGCATGGTGGCTGTGGCTGCTGCTGTCGTGGTGCACTGCCCTTGCAGCAGCATTGAGTGTGACAGTGGCTGCAGTAGATCACTACGGCATGGAAGCAGTGTTTGTGGTGTGCCCCTGACTTTGGTTGGCTAGAAGAAGCTGTCTGCAGTTGCTTCCAAGGGCCCGGGACACACCTCTTGCCTTTTGTCCATATTGGAAGTCTTAATATTGGTGCTATGTCACTGTTTCTCTAATTGATGTGTAGATTCATTATAAACCCAATCAAAATTCCAAAACATTTTAGTGGAGATTGACAAGATGGTTCTAAATTTTAAATAAGAAGCAAAAAAACTTAGAATACCCAAGTAAATTGGAAAATAACTATTTTGGAAGTCTCACGGTACCTGATTTCAAGACTTACTATAAAATTACACTGAATGAAATAGACTAATATTGGCAAAATAGTAGACTTATAGGTTAATACAATAAAATTGGGAGTTAGAGATAGACTTTGATAGATCTATATCAATTTAATTTCAACAAAACTTCTAACTTAATTCAAAGGGTAATATAGTCTTTTTACACCCTTGGTCAAAGAGCTGTTCAACCTCTACATGCAAGAAATGAACCTCAAAACACAACTTGATACAAAAATTAACTTGATATGAGCATAGACCCACAAGTAAAGCCTATGCTACAAAACTTCTAGACCAAAAAATGGAAGAAAATATTTGTGATCTTCAATTAAGCAATGATGTTAATGTTAGGGCACAGTATACATGAATTATAAAAGGACAAATTGATAGATTGAAAGTTATCAATATTGGTAATCTTCATTCATTTGAATGATGTTATTAAAAAAATTAAAAGATAAACATGGCCCTGCTGACACCTTGATTTCAGACATACAGCCTACAGAACCATGAGAGAATACATTTCTGTTCTTTTAAGCCACCCAGTTTGTGATAATTTTTATGGAATCCCCAGAAAACTAATCAGCATTAGAGACAGCAAACAATAGTTACTAAAAGGTAAGCATAGTATGAAATTGTTTCCATTCTTAACCATATACATTTGGTGAATTTTTTAGGAAAACAATGATCTGGGGCTGGCTATAGTAACTCCTTCTAAATGAAGGTCCAGTTGATATACCTAAAGTTGAGTATGCTCATCAACAGTAAGTTGCCTGAGCAAGTGGCTCAGACTTTCAGTCTAATCACTCCTGCTGCATTGCTATCTCTCTTCTGCACACACTTCGGACTCCTGTGAAGATTCCTCTAAACAACATATAAAGGAAAGAAAAATATCCATGTAGATAGTCCTGTATGACATGTGAGCATCATTGGAAAGTGTACTGGTGTAGCATAGCTGCATGAGGGATAGTTCTGTAGGATAGTGGGGAAGAAAATCCTCTAGTGGATAGAGCTTCAAGCAGGGCACTTAGTGCTCCCTTTGCCTGGAAGAAGAAGTGGACAGAAGTAAAGATTTACATAAATTCATGGTAGCTAATGTGTTAGCTAGATTACCCCCTTTCAGGCAGTTGCAAGAAACATGATTAAAAATTTGATAACAAGGATGCCTCGGAAAATGAGCATAAACTGTGAGAATATGCATGTCTCCATAGGAATGCTCACCAAAAGGAGTTCATTGCAGAGAAGGCTCTCAATAACGATGTGGATCAGATGTCCTATTTTGTGAGCATCAGTAAGCCTTCTTCCCCGGTCATCCCAGTGCTTCCTTAGTAGATTTATAACAGGAGACTCAGTAATCAGTGGGACAAGATGACTCAGTCAGTAAATATGACTATGATGGCAGCAAAGGAAACGATGTGTGAGGTAAATGACATGGGCTGATATTACTATTGTCATAACTGGGTGCCCACTATGCCACCAGCAGAGACCAAGGCTGTCCTCTTTCCTGGGGTTTGGTGGAGGACATGACAACCATATAATAGCAGATTGATGAAACAAGATGTTTTACACCATAGAAGGGAAATAAATTTGTCCTTACTGGCATAGCTTTTTACTGAGAAAATGGATTTTCCTTTAAACACATATTTTGGCCAGCATCACCAATTTTTTTTAGTCTCTGCCATAACATTCCAAATAACATTGATCTGTCAGATGCAGAGAGGTATTAAACCCACACCTATAGGATTCATAGGTTTTATATGTACATTCTTACACCAAAGCAACTTTTGAAGATGCAGTTAAAGCTTGCAGAGCTCTGCTGTTATCTTAACATGTGCCATTTTTACTCTGAACCAGTGTCCTACGTATGAAACCATTTTTTCCAAAGCCAAAACATAAGGATCTAGGAAACAAGAGTTAGAAATGGGAGTGGCTGCTCTTATTCTTACCCCTAATTTATCCCTTGCAAAATCTTATTTCTGTATCTATGGAATTTAAAGGTGTTTAGGAGAAGCTATTATTTCCAGGAGAAATAACAGGCAGATTTGTGGGCAGTTGCGTGAGTTTTTCAGTAGCTTCTCTGAGGAGATTCCATAAATTACTGGTGCTGTACACTATTGGGACCCTTGGTGGATGCTTCTTAAAGATTCTTGACATTTTCGATGCCTTCGTGGACAATTTTTGTGAATCATCGACTTTGGCACTACAGGCTATAAGATCTTTGATGGTCCTTCTCCTGACCTTCATTCTCCAGCACTTCTAATGGCTATATAATCCTCTAATTTCCTGTATTAGACCCTCCCTACTTGGAATACCTAGAGTGGCTTCTGTTTTTCTGCCTAAACCCTAATTAATATAGAGTCTTCATGATTTCGATGTGTTCCTAGGAAAGGAAACAAATCACCAAAGGTTGTAGAGGTTAGAGGACAGGTGTACAGTGGTACAGGTAATGAATTAAGAAAAAGGAAACATGTTGGTAGCCACAAGAAGCCTAGTCTAGTAGAATAAAGCCTTAAGTGAATCTTTATATCATGGATATAATATAGTCTTTACTTATGTGAAAGATAATATTAAACCTTGCCTGTAAAAAGCTATTCAGCTTACAAAACACTTTTACGCACATTATCCCTCTTGTGTTTGGGCAGAGGTGAAATGTGTATCCTCAGTCTTATTTGAGTCCACCCAACCACCTCACCTCAACACCATAGCCACACTTTGAATGGCATCACAGGCACTATTATATGCCCCTTACAGATGCTAAAACTGAGACTGAACTATTAGGTCCATTTCATTCACTTATTTATTGAAGAAATGCATATTGGTCATTTACTATGCTTCAGACATTGACCTAGATATGAGGGATAAAATAAATAAACAAGACTAGCATTCCCCTGCCTTCATGTTTATTTAGTGAGGAACACGGGCATTAAACAAATGATTTGTAGTATGATAAATGCTTTTATAAAAGGGGGAGCAAAGGGTCCTTTGGAGTGATACTCGGCGAAGGCCTCTCTGAGGAGCTGATAGCTAAACTCTTACTGAGACCTGAAGAATGAGTAAGCAGTAATGCCTAGCCCAAACTCACACAGCCAGGGAATGGAAAAGTCTGGAAGACAATTCACGTCCCCTGCTTTCTGTTCCAATGTTCTTTTTATTATACAAGGTTGGGGCTGTGTCTACTTTCCTGACTCAGGGGAGGGAGGCTGTGTGGTGTTTGTATCAATCTGAAAATAAAAAAAATATTGAGTTTTCTATGGCTAGATTGGTTTGGTTGTTGCTTTCTTATGAAGAGTGTAAATTTTAATAGAATATTAAAAATCTATGTGGCAGTCTTAATAGTTTATAAACACATTTATTTTCTAGGGTATACAGAAGGAGATTAAACTATAAATTGAGTCATATGGAATCACTAATATTTAATTATTTTGACTTAGAAAATGAGTTTCATTCATATGGTTCTTAGGTAATACTGTGCTAACAAACCCAGTCTGAGGTTGTTGTGTTCTAAGCAATTCTTTCAATTCCTTTTGCAAATAGAAGATGTACCTCAGTCAAAAGAAATTGCTCTAGATAAAAACAGTATCAGATCCAGATAATCACCAAGTTTAGGAGAACTCACAACAGTTTGAAAGCTAGCTGCATTACTGTCATGGAGAGAAAGCACTTTTTAAAAGTTGTCTAATTACAAATCGACATGACCAGGTCAATAATTTGAGAGCTAACGAAGACCTATAGGATATAATTGACCGTTCTGGTTGAATCAATAATAAATTGACTTAAAAACAGTCTAAATTATAGTGATAACCATGGTGGCACTTAGAAACATACTTTCTAAATGTAAATTGCTGGAGAGTTTGTAAGGAGCCATTATTTCATAATAGTGAGGCAAAGTCTGAAACAAGTAAATATTTTCATGCCTAGCATTTGGTAATAAGCGATATGTACAGCAACCTAATGTGTTTTTAAGATTTGCATTGAGAAACTTCCATTTAAACAATTTCATGTGCTTATTTTCAAACATCGTGTTTGCTGGGGAAGTGGGATAATGTCTTTGATGAAACTTGAAATTGGTAACATCTTTCAGAAGAATTTGGTAACATGTACTGAAAACCAAAGAATGTTTACAACACACATTCTCAATGGGGTGATATCACTCCTAAGAGGGTGACAGATTGGTTGGGGATGGTGGTGGAAATGTTAGTCTTTTTTGTATAAAACACAGATATACATATTATAATATGAAGCTAATAAGATATTTATAGAAATGCTATTTACAGTGGGTGAGTGGAAGACCCAAATTTCCAAAATAGAGGATGATTAAATAAATTGTGGTATATTCCTACTACAATGAAATGATATGCCATCATTGCAAATGTGGAAATTTGTATGATATGGAATATATTCATAATACTATAATTGAAAAAATATTGTATGTTGTTATCACTTTGCCAAAATATATGTTGACATAGATATATAAAAAATGACAAAAAGGATTCATACTAAAACACTTAAAGTTATTATCAATGAATGGGAAATTAAAAATATTTTTTACTTTTCTATCTTCATCTGTGTTTTCTTTTCTTTTAATTAAGTATTTATTTCTATCAGTTTAAAACCCGTACATGGCTTGAAATTTCAAATAATACTAGAAAGATTAAAAATGTAAAAGGTTCACTTTTTCCTTCCCCTTATGTAGTCATTTTAAACTTTTTAAGCTATGTTTCCTTATTGCTATTTAAATGTAACTTACTTAACTTGCTATTTTTTTACTTATTGTTTCTTTTTTGCTGATTAATGATGCTTTGTAATATATTAGGACTTAGCTTCCTTAAATTTCCCCCCAACAATCACAAATATTTCCCCTTCCACCAACCTTATCAATATACTGTATTTGTATAATAAACTTAGAATGCTCAGTATTCTGTTTAATTTACTTTAATATAAGTAATGTTTACTGTTGAACTGTGTTGTTTACTGTTATTAAATTTCAGTTCTTACTCATATTTTTCTTTTCATGTTTGCTTCAGCCTCTGTCTTTTATCTTAGAGGCATTTCTAAAGTATTTAGGAAATATGTCTATATTTAATTAAGATTAAGTAGCTAATTTTTTTAAATTTTTATACTTTGGTAATGCTTCTTGACTCGTAGGCTTCTCAGCGAATAAATAGGCAGAAATCTGTTTGTTGAATCATTTCAAAATATTTGTATTTACTTTTTTTATGACAAGTATTTTCCAGTTTCCTATCTAGCATTAAGAAGCAGTATTAGAAGGCTGGTAGCCTGAAATCTAAGAATAGAACTGGAGAAGTGGGTTAGGGTTACTTTATTAAACAGAGTTTCAATTGACCCCCCTATTTTCAGTAAGATATTGGTCTCTTGCTTTCAATGATGCCCAATATTACCTAGCCCATTGTCTGTCCACTTACAACCTTGGAGAGAATAACCTTTTTGTTTTTCATCCAGGGTGTCAAAGAGGATCTGTGTTAAAATCTAGGGTATCAATGAGGATCTGTGTTTTAACAAAGCTTTATTTTTCAACATATTCTCCTGTTTACCATCTCATCATATTTCCTTGCATTGAGAAATAACTGAACCCTCCAGTTCCTGGGAATTTCTGGTATTTAGCAGACAAAAAAATGACTTGAATGACTTGTTCTTTGCTGGCTTCCCCACCTGCTTGCACACATCAGATCCCCAAAAGCTAAAAGCTAACTATGTACTAGATTTACTTTCCTTTCAAACTTTTGCTGAAAATTATGCTCTGCAATTGTATACTCTTCTGCTGTCTTTACTACTGCAGATATACCATTTCAGTTTCTTTAGTTTAATTTCAGTTAGGTTTAGAAAGAAACAGAGATAACATCCTGGGTTTAGTTTACCACATTTATCCTGAAGTTATTCATAAGCATTTTTTTTTATTTCTTTATTTATTTATCAAGGAGCATGTTTTACTTTGGTAATCATGACAATAATAAATATTTAAAAAATTTATTACACTTATAACACCTACTGCCACTCTAAAATATCTGTGAAACCGTATAGAAAGACTTAGCTATCTATCTCTAGACACGGCCTCTGTAATGGCCAATTATTGTCTCCATCATGACTGCACCCTCCTTTCCACTGCTTCACTGATTGGACCCTACCCTATTTTATCTTTCCTAACAGAACAATTAGTTATCTTTGAGTTTCTAAACAGGTCCACTCTCTACCTGTGCCACTCCTAACTATTATTGCTGACCTTCTATTACTGCTGCATACCTATGTCCTCTCTTTCATAAACTTTCTTATCCTTATCTCAGATCCTTGTCTACTTCCCATAATTATTTCTTTGCTTTTGCATTGAAATAAGGTTTCTGTACCAGTAAAATGTCCACTCAGTAGAGTTATAGGAGGCCAATGAGTGTAGGATCAACATGGAAACTTAATATTTGGGGGGTTGCATCATGAGAACACTAATTCATTGATATGTTCAAGAAAGTACCATGATTATAAAAATTGGATATTATTTAAGTTTTCATCTGTAGTACATATTAAAGATGTGTGTTTTGTTTTTATTGTTGCAGCATGTTACAGCAAACTCACAAAGAGAGGCAGAGCACCCAGGCTTAAGGCAGGAAGCAGAGTTTGTTGATGCTGGCAGTGGCTCAGTGGACTCGTGTCACAAAGGCTGAGTCCCTGAACACAGCGGGGCTGTTTTTTAATACAGTTCTATTTCCTGGTTTGGGGAGATAGCGATTGAATCCTTATTAGGGCAAGTGTGAGGTGTTCAGCAAGTAGAGGTGAGGAGAAATGCTTTTCTTTCCCCAGGTGTGGAAAGTCCCTGATCAGCAATGGCCACAGCAGGGCAGGGCACAGCTTGGGCAAGCATGGGTGCCCAACAGCCATAGCCGGGTGGGACACAGCCAGGTAAGTACAGGTGCCTCAGTAATTTGCAGAATAATTAGGAATACTGTTCACTCACCTACTTTTTAGTAGGTATGGGCATGCTAGAAACAACCATGAACTCAGGTTTTATAAAATATTTTATTTGTCCAATGTCAAAATTTTAAACTTGTTTTAATGAGCTCAACTGAATATGCTTCAAGTTTATTTTTAAGGATTCCAAATGCAAGAATATCTTTGTAACAATTTAGGTTTAATCAGGAAAAAATCATTCACTCTAGGAACTTCAAGTAAAAATTGGCTGTTAAATTACTGGAAGGTCCATAAAAGAAAAGGGAAAGTCATCACCAGGTCTTATGAAATAAGGAAATTTCAGAAATCAAAGGAAAATTCCAATATGCCTACAATATTAAAGAGGATGATACACAGAAGGATGAACAGAAGGCACTGCAAAACTTCACATCTGGATCTGATGGAGCCTACAAACCTAGTACTGTGTCACAAAAGCAATACCTTCTGTTTCCAGATCTCATGCAGGTTTCTCTCAGTGGTGGAACCCTTAATTCCGCGGTGTTACAGGTACTTCTTCAGGGCCTTCCCTACTGTACAGGGTTTAGAATTTAGGCTTTTACATTCAAAACTTGTTCATATCAGTGTTCCAGAGGTGATTCCCCTCTGGGATGGTGGCTTTTGATAACAATGTTCTCAGGAGGCTGATATATCAATCACAATGGCAGACTGTTAAATTTCAATGAGAGCTGTAACTGCTCAAGGGAATAGATAATAAAACCAGCCTGAGCTTTTCTATCACCCACCATGTGCAAGCTGCTCAGGAAGCCAAATTATCAGAAGGTTGCTGATTGAGCATAAAATCAACAAGGGGAGTTAATTATAGGCTTTGAATTAAATAATGGCAGAAGCTTGTGATAGCCTGATGCATCTATTTTAACAGTAAGGAAGTAGATGTATACTTTCCAGAAAGATCTAATAATCCAATTGGCTCCCTTGAGTAGTACCTTTAAGAAACCCTGCCAACATTAGGTCGCATAGATGGCTTAAAAGTCTCATCGAGCCTCCTTCTGATTGACACTTTTTTAAAATGTTAATCCATTGAGTAAGGTTAATGTCACGTTTTCCTGTCCTTAACATGTCTTTGAGAATGTCTTTGAGGCAATCATTTTATTTAATTGTTATTTCATTTCTGTTTAATTAAAAGGGAAGCTCCTTGCTATCACCCCCATCTACAACAGATACTAAAAATGAAGTGCTGTATCTTACATCTCATATAAACTTTTATCATGGCTTTTATTGCATACTTCTACTTTTAATCACTTACAGATCTCTCTTTATTTGACTGTTTTAAGGAACTATGTCTTATCCATTTTCATTAGCACATACAGGTGTTAAAAAAAGTTGGTTGAATGAATAAATGAGTGACTGAGTAATATGCAAAATAAACAGTGGTTGTCTGTTGCTATGTTTATATCTTTACCTTGGAAATTGTTCAAGTAGAAGTTGGATGAACACTTGCCAGAGATGCTAAAGACACAAGCTCAATATTCACGTTTATGTTTAAATTCTGTGAGTGTTCTCAAAATTCTCAATTATGTTAGATTCTAATAGTCTACTTAGGTGGGAACAGTGTCAAAACATAGGAACATAGGGAATACCTTGTAAGAGTGGCTAACATTCCCAAATGTTAAGTATCTGCTTCCTGAGTCACTTCTTGAATTTCAAAAATAATAAGGTTAGGAATAATCATATGATTTGTGCACTCATATTACATCTGGCATATAAAAGGACTTTCTGGGATCTTTTCAACTCTTCCTCCTTATTCTCTTCAGAAATATCTGGTTAGTATCTTTATTTGAGGGTTTGGGGTTTTTTTAATATTACTTTGAGAAGGGATGTAACAAGTAGTCTCTACAGTTCAAGTTTTGACTTCTACAATCAGTGGGATTCAAGACATGTAAATTTAAAGAGATGACTAAAACACAAAGCTATAAATTAGTAAAAAAAAAAAAAAAACGAGTAAATAATCTAAGCATCCATCTTCAGGAACTGGAAAAAGGGCAGTAATTTAAACTAAAAGAAAGCAGGTGGAAGGAAGTAATAAAGTAAGAGAAAAATAAATTAAATTGAAAACAAAAACAATAGTAAAAAATCAATAAAATCAATGATTTTTTTGGTGAAGATTAATTGTTTGATCTGATTTGGTTAGATGATAAAAAAAAGAAGGAAGCTACAAATAAACAATGTCAAGACTAAAAGATGAGGGAAACATTACTGTAGATTCTACAGACATAAAGAAGCTAATAAGGCATCAACAACTTTATTCCAAAATTTGACAGTTTATATGAACTTAACTAATTTCTTAAAGGCTATTACTACCAAAGCTCCGTCAATAACATTCAGATAACTTGGATAGCATTATGGCTATTAATGAAATTAAGTTCATAGATTAAAGCATTCCTATAAATTAAATTTCAGGTGCAGATGACTTCTCTGGTGAATCCAACCAAATATTAACAAAAATTCTAATGCTACACAAAGTACGTTAGCAAGCAGAAAAAGAGGAAACACTTTCCAACTGATTTTATGAGTCCAACTTTACTCTGATACCAAAACCAGACAAATATGTTAGAAGACTACTATAGAATATTCCTTACAAATATATTCTACTATAGAATAGACACAAAATCCATTTTTAAAATGTTAACAAACAGAACCCAGCAACATAGTAAAAAGTTTATAGCATCATGACTATGTAGGGTTTATCTCAGGAATACAAGGTTGGTTCAACATTTGAATATGATTCACCATGCCAGCAAACTTAAAAAAAAAAAAAAAAAGAACAAAGAAACTCAGTAGCTGTAGAAAAAAGTGTTTGACAAAATCCAACAACCTGCATGATAAAAACACTTAACAAATAAAGAGAATAAAGCTTCCTCGACCTGATGTGTGCTATCTACAAAAAAATAACTAATATCATAGATAATAGAGAAAGATAGAATGTTTTCCTTTTAAGATCAAGAACAAAGAAAGCCTGTCCACTCTGAAGACTTCTGTTTAACAATGCACTTGGCAATATGACCAAGCAAGAAAAATAATAAAATAAATATTGGACAAGAAAAAAACCAGCTGTCTTATTTTCAGACAACACCATTGACTATGTATAAAATCTCAAGGTACCTACAAAGAGATATTCAAATTAATAAATAAGTTTAACAAGGTCACAGGATATAAAATACATATATTTAAGTCAATTGAATTTCCATGGTATCATGAACAATTAGAAATTTGAAATAAAATGACATTTACAATAGAATCAAAAAGCACAAAATTTAAAAAGTGGGCAAAACATTTAAGCAAACATTTTACCAAAGAAAAATAAAGATGGCAAATAAGACTATGAAATTGTGTTTAATTTCATTGGTTATTAGAAAATGCATATTAAAACCACAATGAGACACCAAGATATACCTGTTATAATGGCAAAACACTAAAACAAACAAACAAAACTGACAGTACCGTGTGTTGACAAGGATGTAGAGTAATTGAAACTTTCACACATTGTTGATAAAAATGCCAAATGGTATAGACACTTCAGAAGATTTTTGGCAGTTTTCTGTAAAGCTAAGCATATACTTACAATACAATCCAGTAATACTGTTCCTAGGTGTTTATCTGAGAGAAAGGAAAATATTTGTCTGCAACAAGACCTGTATTGGGGTATTTATAGTCACTTTATTCATAACCACTAAAAACTAGAAACAACTCAAACATCGTGAACTGGTGAATGAATAAACATGTTGCAGTTCATTCATACAATAAAATAATATTCCTTAATAAAAACCAATAGAACACTAATATGCATAAAAACATATATGAATCTCAAAAGTGTTATGTTATACCGTCTGAAAGAAACCAGGTACAAAAGGTTTAAAGAATCATATTGAATGATTCTATAAACATAAAGTCCTAGAAAAGCAGAAATAAGATAAGTGACTTACAGGGCCTGGGTTGGTAGATAGCATTAACTGCAGAGAGGCATGAGGATGCTTTTTGAGGCAATGAAATTATTAGATGTCTTGATTATGGTGGTGGTTATATGACTTACATAGCTATCCAAACTCATGTAAAAAGTTTGAAATTTATTGAATATAAATTTTACTTGAATTTTATTGAGCATAAATTTTAGGAATGTACACATGACTTAAGAACATTTATCTATCTATATCTCTCTTTATCTTTCTATTTATCCATCTATCTATCTAAGGTATAGTAATATCATTTTTATGTATTGTAAATGGTTACTTTCAACAACAACAGAATACAGAAGTTGTGACAAAGACTCCTGAACTAAACCTAAGTAAAGATTTGAGTTCTTGCCCTCAAAGTGAGAGCACCCATAGTACAAAGGGATACAAAGGCAAGAAGCGGGTTCAGTTGGTGACTGAGTGCCTGAAATACAATTCTATGTAAGAGTATGCCTAGGGAGGTGGTAATGGTCCTAGTAGATGATAGGACACTAGAATGGGTTCAGAAAATTTCTTAGATGGAATGTACAAACTCTAAAAGTGGTAGCTGGAGGAAGTAGGTTAGAAAAAAGAGGGAGGTGGGGGAAGGCCTGAAGTCTAAGATTCAGAAAGCATTTGGGAGCCTTCTCAAGGTGTATTTCACCAATAAAGCAGAGAAAGGATTAATAAAGAAAGGCTAAGAAGAGGCTGAAGAAGATGTAAAATGCATGGCCTTCAGGCTGAAATCACGGTGCTGAAACAGTAGCCGTGAGACCCTGAGCAAGTCATTTAACCTGGTTGAATGTCAATGTGCTCATCTGAAAATTGAGAACAATCACATACACTTCATAGAATTGTTATGAGGACAAAATGATATGTAAGAGATGAATGGATTGTTCCTGCTCTCATTCCCCTTCGTCCTTCACCACCGTCCTCTCCTGCACCTACCCTTCCCAAAGTGTAGACACCAAAGAGTTGCAGGATGCTTTGCAAAATGGTGAGATAGAGGGGAGAGCAAGAAACAGAGACTCAGAGTGATCCAGGGCCAGTTTTGAGAAAGGAACTGGTTGCAGAGCCCAGCTCTAGGGATCTTTCACTTCCCTACAGCTCTGCAGCTGTTCCTAACTGGTTTTCTGCAGATGCTGTACTTATGGCTAATTGCTGTCAATTTGTTTCCCATTACTAAGCCCAGGTTTTATTCCTTGATATTGCTCACAAGTTTCTGTATAGCAATTGACTAGACCTGTTTTAGATGACTTCCCCCCTCAGGTACATCAACTCTCATCATTTCCCAAGTTAAATCTTGTTACTGTAAGTTTTGCTGAGGATAAAATGTACATTCTGTCCTTTCTTAGATAAATGGCTTTGTTTCTCTTATGAGACTGTATTTGGGCCTAAGACAGTATTTAAAATAAACACTCTTGCTCTTTCTTCTGAATTTGGACAAAATCCAAATGGACAACTTTGTCATTAAACTACAAAGAAACCAAAACAAGGTACCTGGATCCTTGCTTTATCCTTTGGCAGTTGCTGCTGCATCTGCTGAGGGTGGTGGGTCTGGCATAGTTGCAAAGACTTCCGCTAGGTTTTGATGAGAATGGGGACCAGGGGGTTATTTTTAGAGTCTAAAAATTAATTTAGTAATTAAATGATTATTGTTTTTAAAAACAATATTTAGAGCCATAGTAGGATACAAAAAAGGAAAACATATCCTTATTGTGTATTTACACAAAGTTAGAAATATATATACAGAAGCAGCTTAATTTTTCAGTATGTTTATGGAAAAATCCAACACCATTCTGATTTTTCAGCTATTTATTATGGACTAACTTCAAAAACATTTTCTTTGCCCACAAAACCCACTGAGGCTTTTTTCTTTTTTTTTTTTTTTGAGATTTATAAAATAAAAGGATTGTATTGGGAAACATGGGGAATCTGGATTTTCTCTTTAACATCTTTTAGTTTATTCATTACCAGATTATATGGATGGCTTATTCACCCATTCACTCAACAATTTTTTTTTTTTTTTTGGAGTTTTTACTATGTGCAGGACAAGATAGACAGAAATCTCTCACTTTGGGGGTGTTTGAGATCTAGCACATTAGACAGGCATTAAGCCTAAAATTCACTATAATTGTAGCTTAAATATAGTTAATAGCATATAACAGGGGACCTATTTTCCTACCTTTTTCCTGATTGAAAGAAGTTTCCCTGAGGAAATGATGTTGAAGGAAAGCCTGAAGCATACACAATTGGTGATCAGGAAATTTGCTAGGAAATGACATTCCAAGCATGGGGAAGAGTATCATGTTCCCAGGACCACTGAAGGCCTGATGTCTAGTGAGGGGAAAAGGTCACAGGGGCACGGGAGAGCCTTATAGGTTATGCAGAGAATTTGGATATTTGTTATTTCATCATTACCCTTCATCTCTGGAATTATTTGCCATTTTCAAAGTCCTTTCACGAATAAAATGTCACTTGGTTCACCTGAGATCTTATGAGTTCCGGTGGAAGTCTCAGAGGAGAGACTAGAGGGCTATCCATATTTGCAACAATAATTGCTAGTTTCTCGAAAGGGCTTCTTTTTTGACATTTATTTTTAATATTGAGAGCATATTGTTAGGGAAATATGTAGAACCTGGTTTAGGTCCTAATGTAGTATTCCATTCTCTATAATAATAGCTAACATTTATGTCTAAGTACTTATGTATATAACGTATTGAATCTTCTTATCCTTACTAGAAAGGTACTATTATTATCCAACATTTTACAGAACAGAAAAAGAAGGGCACGTGCCAAATGTCACACAACTGGTACATATAAGAGGAGGAATTTGAATTTGAATTTGAATTTCAATAGAGCCCCCATACTGAACTAGAACATGGAACAGCCCTGCTTGCATTTTTGCTCCTGTCTAAACTGGGATGCTTTGCTTTTTGTTAGAAGCCTTTTCTTCATCTCTTCATAGAAGCAAAGGATTATTCCACGTGCCAAATGTCACACAACTGGTACATATAAGAGGAGGAATTTGAATTTGAATTTGAATTTCAATAGAGCCCCCATACTGAACTATAACATGGAACAGCCCTGCTTGCATTTTTGCTCCTGTCTAAACTAGGATGCTTTGCTTTTTGTTAGAAGCCTTTTCTTCATCTCTTCATAGAAGCAAAGGATTATTCTACACATTCCTGTAAACTTTCAGATTTTCTTCTAGAATTTGGTTTTCAATTAACCCAAAGAAGGAGAAGTTGACATATGATGGATATATGTATACTGTATGTACATTCATATTAGTGTCAAGATGAATTATAGTTGGTTTACCTGTTAAAGAGAACATACATCTTTGTAAATGCCATAGATTAAGTAACAGAGGTATGTACTTAGAAATTAAAAATTGATTATTCTTTCCTCTGAATGTTTCTTTCATTGTACGTTATATTCTTCCCTTGTTTTAGGGGTCTCTGTGGGTCAAAGGTAAATCAAATAGGTCATGGATTATCTATTTTCAGACATTTCAGAATATCCTTCTAATAATATAAATCATTCCTCTTCACATTACAGTGATTCTGAATCTGTCAATTCATGTATGTATAAGGATCAGCAGAGAAGAGGTTTTTTTTAGAAGTTCATCAGATTATAAAGAAGATGTGGTTAAAATTTAGCATTATTATCAGTCTCTGGATCTATATCACATTCTTATGTTTGTATAGCATTATTATCAGTCTCTGGATCTATATCACATTTTTATGTTTGTATAGTCAATTATCTTTTGGTTAATAGATATTTATTAAGCAGCTACTCTATTAAAATTACTGTGAAGACAATGGAAAATTAATAATAATCAAAATAGCATGATTCATTACTCCATAGAGATTCAAATTCAGTAGAAAAGATGGATGTTAAACAAGCACTTAAGAGTATAATAACTACTAAACAGAAGTACATGAGAGCATAAAATATATCAGACACATTGATTGTCAAAGTCTCTTTTACCTCTAAAATTTTATCATTCTACCCTTCAGTTTTACATAAACGAGGAAAGGCATATTCTTATCCCAAATCTGTTACTGAGTATTTGTGCAAGCTGAGAAAAGCCAGAGAATCAGAATATTAAAGCCATAAGGAGTTGTAATACCTCTCTGTATTTCATTTTTCCCATTAAAAAAATGCAGACAAGGAATGTGGGGAATGGCCTAGATTAATGGTTCTCAAACTTGAGTGTACACCCGAATCACCTGGAAGAGTGTTAAAACACAGGCTGATAGATCTCCTTGTCTTCATGCAAAGTTTCTTACTGAGTAGATCTCGGCTGCTTAAGAATTTGCTTTTTCTCACAGGTTCCCAGGCGATGCTGATGATATGGTCTTGGGAACCCACTGTGAACTTGTGGCCTAGATGATCTTGAAGAATATTTTTATCTCTGAAGTACTATGTACTTCAAGAAATAGGGCTATCTGAAGAAGCTTCCAGAAGTTAGTATGTTGGTAAGTGTTTTCTTCTATGAAGTGACTTTATTGTGAATTTTTCAAAAGTCCTGGTTATCTTTTAATTTGAACATACTTCAAACCATTAGAAATAATTGCATGAAGCCGTAGAATCAATTCCAACAATATGTACCTGTAAATCCTTGAGCCCCCCAAATTTTGAAGAGTTGTTTTGGAGAAAATCCAGCATTAGTAGGGTCAACATAGATAAATTTATAATGTAAATATTCTTTAGTCATAATCTTCTATGCCAATAATAATCAACAAATACCCAACAGCTACCAGACTTAGGGAGAGGAAAACAATTGAATTAAGAAGAAACATTTCCAAATTGATATAGAAATACACTTTAAAAATCTTTGAGTGAAAGTATTTCCAGCACCTCAACATAATTTTTGAATCTTCCTTAAAATGTATGCAAGGATACATTAGTAAAAATCATGAAGAGTAAATAAAAGTAAATTCTTATAATGCAAAACATACCATTTGGCTAAGGTAGTGAAAAGAGAGTTACACATCTCCATAGGTCTAAGGTAAGACTTCTCTGGCAGGATCTAGGTAAAAAGAAATTGATAATCAGTATGTGTTTATTAGAAGTGTACTATGTTAAAAACCGATAATATGGTAATCACTCTTTCTTTGGGGCCTAATTTTCTATTTCTAAAATGAGAAGTCTGGAATTAATGACTTCTAATATCTTTTCTGGCTTTAAATTTCTACTATACTTTGTGCTAGATATGAGAGCATTAATATTTATTTATTACGTTCTGTCATATTTGATGATAAGCCTGCTGGCCAGCAGCCTTTGAATGAAATGCACTTGGCGAGAATACAGGTAATGGTGTACAAATTATTGTAAATTGCCTTCTCCTGTTGAGATAAAGGCATCATCTCTGCCCTTGTTTCCCTCATGTTGAACTTTCTTCTCTCTGTTTCTACTTATCCCTTATATGGTTCAACGATTGCTTAAAAGAGATAAAAAATCCAAGGCAGATTTTAACTTGAGTATTTTGTTTGCATAGCTTACCATGAAAACCATAGTTGTAAAAAAACAACCGAAACAAAACAAAAGCCCTGCTTCTTTTTTTTTTCTTTCTAATTTCAAAAAAAAATAGTATGGACTTCTGATCTCCCTTTTCATTTTGGGATATAGAATATTACCTGTGACAGATGGACATTTATATTATTTCATAGGCTGGCCAAAGGCAAGTTAAAGTAAACGGAGAAATTTGGCACAGAATAAATTGAGATAGAAAAAGTGGAAGATCATAGAATGTTAGAGTTATAAAGAATATTGGAGATCATCATAGTCAAAGCCTTATTATCTAAATGAGGCAACTGAGGTTTATACAGACATTATCTTTCTAGAACCATAATTACTGGTTTTATTGGGTTAACATGCCTCATCTGTGAGCCTAAATAAGGGTCATAACTGTAATGCTTTAAGTCACATTAACAAAAATCAGGACAGTAACCTTTAAAGCAAAATTAATTACTAAGTACTTAATTACCAGGAAGTTCTACCATTTTTAAATAATATGCACCAAAATAATATAGTTTCAGAATATATAAAACAAAAAATGACAGATATACATAGAGAAATGATAAATCTACCACCACAATGGGAGATTTCTTTTTTTTTTTTTTCCCTTTTTTTTGTCTTTTTTCGTGTCCGGCAACAGATCGCAGCCCTCAGTGTCGCACCTGTACCGGACCAGGACTGGCAACGGGATTGCAACCCTCGGTGTTGCGCCCACACCTAGCTCAGCCAGTGAGCGGGAACCGGTCTGTATGTGGGATCCGAACCCTCGGCGGGAGCACAGAGGGAATACTTCTCCTTCTTATTTTCTCAGGCTCCTAAAACATTCAAAGCCGAACCAACAAGTAGAGTACAAATAAAAAAAATATAATCCAATCTCACTTAAATGTAGACATAAAATCCTTTAATAAAAAGCAGCAAAAATGTATCAAAATACACCATGGTTAAACTGGGTTTATACAAAAAATGTGTTATAAACTGAATGTTGGTGTGCTCTCAAAATTCGTATGTTAAAATTTTAACTTCTAATATGATGGTATTAGGAGGTGAGGCCTTTTGGAGATAATTAGGTCATGAGACTGAAGCCTTTATGAATGAGATTAGTACTCTTATAACTGGGCCCCTAGGGAGCTCTCTCACTCTCTTTCCGTCCTGTGATGAAATCAGAATTTGGCAAATTGCAACCCAGAAGAGGGCTGTCATCAGAACCTTACCATGCTGGCACCCTGATCTTTACTTTCAGCCTCTAGAACTGTGAGAAATAAATTTCTGTTGCATATAAGCTACCCAGTCTCTGGCACTTTCTTATAGCAGCTCGAACTGACAGAATGCAAAGATAATGCTAGAAAATTTGTTATTTCAACTTTCTAAGTTAGCATCATCTTATCATCTTAATACCTATATATAAAACAATCAATTCAAAATCTATTAATGATGAAAAACTCCTGACAAATTAGGGTTAGAAAGAAAAATCCTTAACTGGTAATGGGGATCTACTAACCCAGAGCAAGGATCATATTCAATAATGAAATATAAGAAGCATTTTCTATAAAATCAGAAAATGGCCTGCTATTACTATTACTATTCATGGTAGTAGAGGAATTAGGCCTTGCAGTTAGACAAGAAAAATAAAAATACAGTATTTTCCCTCTGTGCCTGGCTTATCTCAGGGGCTGATGGTCAGCTCTGTGCCTCATGAATATGTATAATCAATAAAAATAAAAATAAAATTAAATTAATAAAAATAAAGATCTGAAAACAGGAGAAAAAAATGGAATCTACCAACAAACTTTATAAGTACTTCAGCTTTCATCAATAAAAATAAAAATAAAATTCAATTAATAAAAATACAGATCTGAAAACAGGAGAAAAAAATGGAATCTACCAACAAACTTTATAAGTACTTCAGCTTTGCTCCTGATATAAGCTCATATACAAAAACTAATGGCAGTTCTGTTTGCCCGTAAAAATCAATATATAAAAGGACAAATCCCATTTATATTATCAACAAAAAAGCCATGATGTTAAATGATTCATCTAACAAAGGCACTAGGACTTATTTTGGAGAAAGTTACAAAATAGTACTGTGGGTATTAAAGAAAATAGAGGGAGGGGGGGAAGAAAAAGAAAATACATATAATATCCATGAATGGGAATGCTGAATATGTCAGAAGATGACAATTATCCCCAAATTGATCTTAAATTCAATGCAATGCAATCAAAACCCCAACAGGCTTTGTTCTGTGCACTTAGACAAACTTAGCCAAAATCAATATGGATGAATAGAAAGTCAAGAACAGGACTTATTCAAGAAAAATAAGGAAGAGAAGTTTGTCTTTTCATACATATTTATTAAGAATTTTATAGTTTAAACCATGTAGTTTATTCACATGTATTTACAGGTACACAGATTTATCAATAGGACAGAATGGCATACTAAATATACTAAGGTGAAAAAAAGGAGCAATGTGAGCATTTCACTCTATCAATAAGGAGTATTTTGTCACTAACATACTTAGAATTGCTGGTCTATGATAATAACAAAAAACAGAATAGGTTTTAGTCAATTTTATTTTTGTTTTAAAAATTCTTTGTAGATAGTGGATACTCTCAGTGCCTCCTCCTAGGGAAGCCTGCACTCATTGTCCCACTTTGGGTACACCCAAAGCATAGTTCGTATGAGTCTATGAATGGAAGCTTGGTGTAAAATCAAAGAAAGCATTATATATTGGTGGAAAAAAAATGGGTTAGCCTATAAATGGTGAAGAGGCAATATTTCCATATGTAAAAAAATCAAATCAAGTTCTAAAAAAATCTTGAAAAATTCAGGGTAGAAAACTTTTTTTTTTGGACAAGATGAAAGCACAAATCATAAAGGAAAAGCCTGACACATTGAACCTTGCTAAAAAAGAGAAAAAGAAAAAAATGCCTCACAAAAAGAAAGATGGGGAAGATATGTTACTGACAAAAGATTGGTATCTAGAATATATAAGAAACTCCAATTAAAAAAAAATAAACAATCCAATGTAAAATAAGCAGAGGACATAAGCAGGCATATCACAGAAAATGAAACAGAATAGCCAATACATATAAGAAAGTGATATTAAACCTAACTAATAATTAAGGGTATACATATAAAAAAGAACACAAGATATCTTAAAATTATCAAATTGCTTAGATTTGAAATTTAACAGTGCTAAGTTTTAGTTGAATATGAGGGAATGAAAATTCTCGGAGAGCACCGATAGGCATGGCTGCATTGGAAACCTCAAGTATGAACAGGTACATCCACTTCAGAAAGCATTTTAGTAAAACCTGGAAAAGTTGAAAATGTACCTGTTCAATGACCTAGAAATCTCACTCTGAGAAATATACCTTAGAACTCTGTTTCTTTTCAAACTTTAAAAAATATTACAACACAATAAAAAAAGCACATGTTACATCAAAGTTGGCAGACAAAGACAAAATGTAGTTCACCAGATATTGCTGGCTCCCTGCCTTCTGGCTACATGATAGAATGGTACTTCCTAGTCCCATTGTGGTTGGGTGTGTCATGTGACAAATTATGGCTGATGAGTTGTGAGCAAAGTGATGTGCATCATTTCTGTTCTAAAGCATTTAATTGCCAGTGCAAGATTTTCTGTATTTTTTCTGTTCACCATAGTAACTAGAAACTTTGGAGATGGTGCTTGCTCTCTCAACCTATACACTGGAGTAGGGACATGCAGAACAGAGCGCCCTGCCAACCCCAAATGGACATATAGACCGATTGATAAATAGGCCTTTAATTTTACAAACCACTAAGATTTTGGAGTTTTTGATCCTGCAGCATTATATATCCCATACTGACTGTTACAATATTCTTACTCTTATTATATGTAAGAGTTAATACAACCAACCTAAAATTTAGCTGATTAAAATTAAAACCATTTATTTGTTCATGATTCTGTATTCTGTACTAAACTCAGTGGGAAGTTCATTTTTCATCTCCTGGGGTCAATCACTGAAAAGCTGTTCATTGGTTTAAAATAAACTAATGAATGGTTGGTAGATGATAGATAGGTAGCTAGATAGATTTGATGGACAGATGTTGAAGACATAATGTTGAATAAAACATCATATCTTAGAATAAAACATGCAGCATGAGAACATTTATCTCACTAAAAACACATAGGGTAATGCTACATGTTATTTATAAATAAACATATACACATGTAAACTACATACCAAATTAATAAAAGAAATTGCCTTTGGGGAGAGTGGGAATAGAATGAAAATGAATAGGGAAATAAAGGAAACTTCAAAGTTTATATTGCCTTTTATTTTTTAAGTTGGAAATAAAAATAAAATAACATTAATTTTAAAGTTTTGGATGTTCAGTAATTTATTCCTGTTGTCTTCAACATTTTAAAGAACATGTTTAATGATAAAAATTAGGATATAGAAAAAGTCATAAAATATAAAAACAGTAATGGAAATACTACTCTTTTCATGTAATTATTTTCATTAACTATATTTTGACTCACCTTAGAAGGGCCAGAGAGTCTACCTGAAGCACTGATACTTGTATGAGTGTAAGAGCTTAGTAGGTTTTTATCGAAAGAGGCCAGTTGCAGAAAGAACTAGAAAGAGACTAGTTTTTAACTTCTTATAGAGACGTGAGGTCAAAAGCAAAAAAGTCAAGGTCACCTGTCAATCTGTGAAATGAATAAGGTGTCAGAAATGGGATACAAAGCTTTCAAGCTGGGGGACATGTAATTGACTTCAGAGTTGGAGCAACAGCAGAAGAAAGGTACACCTTCCAAAGCCATTCTTGAGAATAGGTTTCCACTGTGCTGTGAGTTTGTGAGGAGGTAGGCCTATTTTAAAGATAGAAACACCTAAGACAATGCTGTCGTAGTGAGTCAAGTGGTTTTTGTCAGAGCTTTTCAGGGACACTTTGTTCAGTGACCAACCTGACATTGTTATGGGAATAATTACAATGGGTCTGAGGGATTCTCACATGTTTAGAACTCTAAAAAAAAGTGGTGACATGATTTTCTGATAAGACACAGGCCACTTGTTCCCATCAGACAGAATTGACAATAGTCGGGTAATTGTATTAGTTTGTCAGCTGGCTCTTGTGGACTCTGTGACCCCACAGGTCTGCTTGTGGTTGACTACGCTTTCCTGACATGTTTAGTCTTCTCATTCAAGGTAAGAGTGAGGTCATGTAGTGAGCAGAATCCCAGTAAGGACTGAAGGCATAAGGAAGTTGTCCATTTTCTCTCTCTTTTTTTCCTCGCAAGATTTCTGAGAATTATGTTGATCCCAAGAGGAGTGCCCAAGGGAACATGAATTACTGCTGAATTACCAATCAAGGTGAAGAAAGAGAAAATGTCAGGTAAATGTTATCTGTGCGTTGTTTACTTAGACTTTTCCCTGAGGGAAGAGGACTAAATCATTGGAATTGAGTGAGTGGTTTTGCAGGTCTGTAATTCCTCTCTGCTGACAACTGTCACTGTAACCTTGTACTTGACATTTAAAAAGCACAGTGTTGAAGAAACATAGTGAAAGTTCTAGAATGACTAGTGCTTCTTTGCCCTATTTTCTACCTCTACCTGAATTTACCATTGATGTACATTGTCTTTTTTTTTTCTGCTGTGAACCAAGTATTTCCTTGTGATTTCTCACTAAAATTTATATTGTTACTTTATTAACATGTGAAGCCTCAACCACATTTTGTGAAGCAAAGTTATCATGTTCCTGATTCCTGATATCATTTTGAAGGTAGTGGGGAGACAAAAACCTGTCAGCAGCATTCTCTTTCTCATGGGTGGAGAAAAATTACTGGCTTAAGTATCTATCAGAAAGTGTTTTGTTATCTACTTGTGAGTTCCTATGTTAGTTTTAGAGTCCTTTAATGAATTGTTTTATGTAATCATTCATTTAAGATTTACTGAACACCCGCCACAAGTGAGAACTTCATTATAGTATGTATAGGCACCTGGTTTTCCACAAAAAAGAAACACTCTAATGAAGACATTGAATTATTTTGTATAAGTCATAAAATACGTACAGCAAAGTGCTTAAGAACTCCATTTTGTAAGCCCTTCCATAAGTGGAAAATGCTTTTGTAAAGAACAGATGCCAGACAGAATGAAACCTAGGAGAGGTATGCATTGCATCTCCATTTCTGTGGTTTTCTATGATTTTTTAAAAATTCAACATACAGGAAACTTCAGCTTCCAGGAAAATAGATTAGACACCCTTTCCTCTGTTCCTCCTGCTAAGTACAGCTGAAAAGCCTCCACATTATTTATGAAACAAACAAGAATACTCTAAAAGGCAGTGAAAAGAAGGCAGATGGGCTAGGGACATTGGGATGCAAGGGACAACACAGTGATGCATCCTCTAGGTTTTCTTTCTGTTCCCTACATGAAGCTGAAAAAGCCGGAAACCCATAAATGCCACCGGGGGCAGGGAAAAATACCCCTGGCAAATGCCTGCTCTTTGTAGCTAAAGGACTAGAAAAGGGGCATCTTATGGAGTAGACATTTGTTCTATTCCAGCTAAACACCACAAAACAAACTTTGGCTCCATTCCACCTTTACCAGTAAAGACGGAGTGGAGAACCTTACCCTTGCCAGGCTGTAACACCATTGCTAAAAGGTTAAATGGGTCTTTTTCTCATATTTGAGTCCAGAATTGTCCTCAAACTCTTTATCCATACAGTGCTGCAAGGTAGTTATGAACTCCTCTCCAAGGATGTCAGGGAGAATGCATGGGGAGCCCAGCAGTGAGAAGTGAGGAATTTCTCTCTCTCCCTGCTGGGATGGTATCAGAAGTGGCCTAGTGCAGAGTCAGGCCTGTCACTATGGTTCAGTGGTAATGAGTCATCGATGGAAGCCATGTGGAAAACAGTTGCACAGCACCCCTACCCCTCTGAGCCAGGGAGGCATCTGTGGACCCCTACTGGGGAGCTGAAACTCCCACCATGGCCCAACATATTGAATCAGTGCAAGTTTCCTGGTTTTAATATTGTACTGTAATGATATAATATGTATCCTCTGAGGAAAAATGGATAAAATATACATGGGACCTCTCTGCACTATTTTTCAACTTTTTATGAATATGTAATTATTTCAAAACAGAAAGTTAAAAAAAGAGAAATACACTTATCACAGATTTAAATTTTTGCTCTCAACTTCCAATAAACTATTTCTCCATTTTAAATGTGAAATAAAGACTGCATAATAAAATTCCAAGACAAAAATATGCGCCTTATTTTATATCTGTTTCCTTTATGACTCTGAACTTACACTGAAAGACTGGTGCAAAATACACATAGACATACACACAGCAACTAATCAGTAATCATTTCCTAGTAAAGGCTCTGCAAGATGCTTGGCTTTTGTGCCAGTCTATCTAGTTGTTTACTTAGCCTGTCTTTTCTTTCCTCCTGGATAATGTAGCTAAACTGCATTTCTCATCCTTTCTTGTAATTATGTGTGATCATGGGACTGGGGTCTTGGCAAATGGCATATTGTTGGAAGTGATATATTTCCTTATAGACCCAGCCCTTGAAAATCCCCTGTATGATCCTCTTTCTGGAGCTGAGTGGAGAGAATTCCAGGTGTCCTAGAGAGGGGCTGAGCTCAAAATGAAAGAGCCTGCATGTCCAAATGACTCCAAAGTGCCAAGCATCCTCATTCTCCTGTAGCCAATTGGACTTTATGTGAGGCACTAATTATTTCCATTCCTAAAAGGCCCATTTAGACCTTGGGCTTTATCTATTTCTGCACTTTTAGTGATGTTAGGAAGGAGTAGCAGTGGTATATGGGGTCTTCTTGACCAGAGGCCAAAGAAGTTGAGATTTCAAATTATTTTTCTAATTTGGCATCTGACACCTCCTTGGAGTTAACAAGAAGTAAAGGCAGGGGACCATGTTCTAGTTTCATCTGTGTTGCTGCATCTTCAAATGAGATAACTGCAGAAGGAAATCTTCAAACTCCAAGCCCAACAGTCTTGAATATATTAGTTCATATGAGATACGGCAAACACTTGGTGGCCTTGTACTGCCTCCATCTTTACTCACAAGAGACACTGCAAAATAGTAACATGAGTCTTTCCTTCTGAGTCCTAATGTAGCCTTAAACTCCTTCTCACAGTGCTCAGGCAGCTGGTGCCAACTTATTTGTATTGACATGAGTGCTGAAACCTGCTGGCCAATGCTCCTCTATATATTGACCTAAAAGCAGCTATTGGTTTTAGCACCTCTTTGGACAGCAGGCCACGTAGGTAGCTTTATCCAGTCTCTTCTATAACTCATGCCCCATACTCCAATCTCTTTTTCTATCTCTCATACCCATTTTCCTTTGAAGTGGTGCTATTTGTGAAAGAAGTTATGTTTTTCAGGGAAACTTCTAGATTTCAAAACATAAGCCTTGAGAATTCATGCCTTAGAAGAAAAACAATCTTTAGGAAATATTAGAATTAGGTAAATTTTAATTTTTATGTACACAAATACAGAGATATAACTTATATTTCATTTTTAAAATGGGGATCTTAGAGAAATATACTGGTGCATTTATTACATAATGTGTTGAGAGAGGCCCATATTTCTTGATTACTTACTAACTCCTTTTGGGTTTATTGACCCTATCCTAGCCTGTTTCTTTTGTGTGGTTAGCAGTGCTATTGCTTACAATATCTATTTCTCTCTCGTCTTCCATACCAGCATAAATCAAATCTATTTCTCCCTTTTTTTTCATATCAACAAAAATCAAATATATTTGAGATAGTAATGAATGAGTCAAACAAAAGTCCTTGCTATCCCAATGTTACTTGTATGCAGTGGAGCAGTTAGGAGATACAATCATGTCCAGTGAAGTGTAAATGGTATTACACTGTGGTTTCCTGAGAAGATTGGTCTTCCTGATATAGACGTTGTTCTCTCTTCTTCCCCTTCCTTCTTTGAATGCAGTCATGGTAGCCTCGTCTGCAGTGGTCATTTAGAAATCATGATGGGAAGGACAGCAGAATCATAGATACATTTGCCCCAATTTACTGAGACATTAAGCCAATGCCAGCAGCCACTGACCTCCAGACTTTAGTTTTATGAGAAAAAAAACCCATATTTTAAAAATTAATATAGTCAGGTTTCATGTCCCTTGCAGCCAGATAACAGGCTAGGTTTATCATAAATACCCACCGGAGATTACATATTTCTACAGAAGAAAGAAGGACGTCTCACCTCAATAAGAATCAAGAAACACTTTCACAAAAGAAGTTTAAGAATACAATTATCGAATATGGAGAGATCTAACATAACTATAAGTCAGAAACTAGTAAATTCACTCTGAAAGATATGTGAATCATGCTACGTATAAGATATATATAAAACCCCCCTAAACTCCCAAGGAGAGATTCTATAGCTTTTATCAGATTTCAAGGAGTTCTGAGTCTCAATAAAATTTAGAAGTACTGTAGGAATTTCTGCTATGTAAAACTAGATATAATTGATAATTCATTTAATAGTAAATCCTATAAAATGAACATGTATTGAGTGTTTACTAACTTCAAGCATAGCACTGAGTATTGCATCTTCCTCTCTATTATTTCAATTATTCCTCACAACAACACTATGAGATAGGAATATTTTTACTCCCATTTAGCAGATGAGGAAATTGAGACTCAAAGGAGTTAAATAACATGCCCTTAAGCCTCAAACATTACCTGTTTTGTCTTGATCATGCTATATCCTAATACCTAGAATGGTACCTGGTAAACAGTAGGTAATAAGTAATAAATATTTTCAATGAGTAATAAATGCATACTTCTTTATTTACTACATTGTTTTATTGAACACGTACTATGCTATGCTATCATTCTAACGTCTTAGAACATAAAAATATCCATAAGGTATTTTCCTTGCCCTTAAGGAGATGACAGTTTAGTGCATAAACTTCATGTAAACAGTTAATTCCAATACTATAAGCAACTTTTCTTTTCCTAAGCTAATCAAGGATGAATTCACAGGGTTGGTGGACTTTCAGCTGTGAGCTCACCAAACGAAGAAAATAACAGCTGCAAAGCTATAGGCCTGTGAAAAACCAAGGATGGATAAATAAGAATGTAAGGATGGTTAATATATAAAACATAAAGGGAGTGGTGGCAGGAGATGAGTTAGGTTTAGATTGGATTATGAAGGGTGTTGCTCAGAAAGCTAAGAAGTTTGAACTTTATGATTTCTCTGGTCAATGAGGAATTACTAGGTTTAGCTAAGCAGTGAAGTAACATACTGAGATTTGTTTTTAGCAAGATAACTCTAGAATTAATAAGGATGAAAGATTAGATTCAGAAGAGATGGGAAGCAGAAGATTGCCGCAGTCATCTAGGCATAAAAGCTGGGGGCACGTGGCCAGAGACCCAGAGAGGCTGGATATGAAAGAGGCCTGAGGAGGGATAGTGTATGAAGTTCTATGAGACTTACATGACTCAAAATAGGGTTATTAGCGCACAGAGATGTGTAATAACTTCCCTAAAATTACAGTCAATCCTCATGATTTACAGATTCTATATTTGCAAATTCATTTAGTTACTTAATTTACTGTAACCCTCAAATCAATACTCATGACACTGTTGGGTCACTCAAAAGCATGCACAGAGCTGCAAAAATTTTTAGTAGCTTGACATGCATGTTCCCAGCTGAGTTGGAACAAGACAATGATCTACCTTCTTGTCTCCGTTCTTATACTGTAAACATGTTCTTTTTGAAGTCTATTTAGTGCCTCATTTCTCACATTTTTGTGCTTTTTGTTGGTTTTGCTGTTTAAAACGGCACCCACACATAGTGCCAAAGTGCTATCTATTGCTCCTGTGTGTTAGAAGTGTACATTTTGGAGTAAATATGTATTAAAGAAGCTTTGTTCAGGCATGAGTTTTAGTGGTGTTAGACATAAGTTCAACATTAATGAATCAATCCTATCTATTAAGTGTGGTGTATTTAAACAGAAACACACATAAAACAAGCTTATGTTTTGATAGGCTGACTAAAGTGTTGTAATCAGAGGCTCACAGGAAACTAACCCAGTTTTCTCCTGGAAGTAATGGTTCAGCATTTGCTAATTTAATGTTCACGGCAACTTTGTAGAATATCACTATTGAGAATAATGAAAATTGATTGTATGTATGATTGTATTAGTACATTTTATGTTGCTTCTAGCAGAATACCTGAAACTGGGTAATTTACAAAAAAAAAAGAAATTTATTTCTTACAGTTTTAGAGGCTGGGAAGTCCAAGGTCTAGGGGGCATATGTGGTGAGAGCCTTCTTCTTTGTGGGGACTTACTCTAGAGTCTTGTGGTGATACAGTGTGTCACACAGTGAGGGCTGAGCAAGAGTGCATTCAAATACTCTCCTTAAAAAGCCACCAGTCTACACTCATAATAACAGATTAATCCATTAACCCATTATTGGATTATTCCATTCATGAGGGCAGGGCCCTTGTAATCTAATAACCTCCTAGAGGCCACACCTTTCAACACTGCCACATTTGGGATCAAGCTTCCACATGAACTTTGAAGGGGACAAACATGCAGACCACACCAGTCACAGAATGTTACACCTGGAAGATACATTTGAGATAATCAAATTCAGTGCCATTATTTTACGGAAGAAACTGAGGTTCAAAGATATGAAGTGAAGCATCCAAGTTTGCATATTTATTTATCACTGAGACTAGACCAAAATTAGGATTCTTAATTTCTTTTCAGTGTTTTTATCACTTCACAAAAGTATAAACCTTTAAGCAGTACTGTCATTGACAGAATGTTTAAGCCAAAATATTAGGTTATTAGAATTCCTTTGTTTAATTGGAAGGAGGGTCTATGATGAACACACATGATGAATTATTCATGTGATGCCTGGTTTATGCTCTGCTTCCCTGTCTCCATCAAGGAGGGTCCTAAGTTTCTATGACCTGAGACAGATTCAGAACTCAAGAGTCTTTCAAAGATGACTGAAAGGATCTCCCTCAAAGACATATCTGTGCTGGGGAAACACCACCCTTCTCATACAAACCAGCAGCCTTAGGTGGATCACAATCTAGTACAGGGGTCAACAACCTATGGCATACAGGTCAAATTTGTCCTGCTGCCTGTTTTTGTAAATAAAGTTTTATTGGAACTTAGGCATGCTTATTCCCTGTATTGTCAATGGCTACTTTCAAGCTACAGTTACAGAGCTGAATAGTTATGACAGAAATTGTATGGCCCTTTATATTTACTCTCTTGCCCTTTATAGAAAATGTTTGCCGACCCCTGATATAGCCTATAGCATGACATTTGGTGCCCGTTTTCCTTATAAATGCTCTGTGATGACAGTCTTTAAAAACATTTTATCAGTTCTGCTCTTAACTTCTGGTTTAAGATAACATCAAAGTGTCTAGATGACATGAGAGGATTATCTTTTGCTATTCGGTGTCATCTGAAAATCTGAATAAATTTAACAAAAGTGAGCCATAACTCATTTCAGCATATACTGAATTACATGTCGGTCACTTGAGTTTCCTAACTCAAGGACTACAGTGGTAAGAATCTGAATCTACAACACATTGCCCACTCTAGCCTGTCCTCACCAGCTGTCAACACTACCTGAACCAATTTTTATTGTGGCTGTCAGAGCTGACATTCAAAATCAGCAACAGGACAGAATTAACTTCCCAAGTGTCTTGCCTGTTGCACAAGCATATGTAAGAGATGCTTTTATTTAGCTTAGTGACATTTGCCACCCAAGAACTGACAAAACATCATGTCTAAACAAATGTTGATTGCACAGATTCATCCTATGATAATGAATGCTAAATGCATAGAGGTAATTATACAATAATCTCGAAACCATACACAGTGACTTTTGCTTAATGGAATTACTTGGGGAAGAGTGTTTTAATTTTGCAGCCTGACACTGCAATGAAAAGAAGACTGGGGTAAATTTTTTTAGCCGAGCTTATTTTATATTCTTATTATTGAAATGGGCATTGTCTGTATGGAGGCTTTCTGAATTTTTAAAAGTTTCTTAATTGGAAAATTATGGCTGAATTAACACATCACTACAGTTTCTTGTTAGTCTCAGAGGCATCTTTATAAAGGAGGTGTAGAGTCCAAAATTAGTATTTTACGAGCATGAAGAATTTTAAAGAGTCTCTACCACAGAATCTGGGAGATGTGGGGTGGAGAGAAATAGTAGGGGTTGGGGAATCAGAAAAAGTATGAGTTATGAGGCATCCCCTCTCAGACATAAGCCAGAGAATATTTTTACATAAGCTCTTTCTAAGGATTGTGGGCATAGTAGAGCAGGAATGAAAAGAAAACCAAAACCATGGGGTGAAGAATGTAGGCGTATTGGGCTGAAGTGCTGTGAGGGGGAAAGTCATGGGCATGGATCAAGAATGAGGGTGAAGTCATATATGTAGACTGTGCTGTATTTATTAAATAAGTTGTGATGTGCAGTGATAATCGTTTTGAAAAGATGACGTACTCATATGCGTAAGCAGTGTGAGAAAGATTAAGTAAGGATGCTTGAGGATGCCTTGGAATTGGGCAGAATAGGCTATTTAAGAAGAAACACAAAACGTGAAGATGGGGGTATCTAGCCTATGAGACGACACATCTAGCTTTGTCATTTTTATACTGGGTCAGTTGAGTACAGGTTCTATCAAATCACCCTACAGTAAAACTCACTGTAAAATGCCTAAAGGCATGTGTAATAACTATCAGGAAGCACTGTACACCCAGAGTTGTCCTTTGGTTTGTAGTCACAGCTGTCCTTATCTGAGCATCTATTCACCTTTTCACAAGTTATTTGTGAAATCAGGGGCAATCCTGATAGTCTGTGACTTGAGACTCATTAACGTCATGTATTCAACCATCCAAACTAACTAGCTTGGAGTATAAAAGCAACAGAGTGCTGACCTTCTGAAGATTCATTGCTCAATCCTGAACAGCATGAACTTTAAAGTCAGAAATGTAAGAATTTTATATTCAGCTTTGCCATTTATTATGTGTGTGACTTTGGGCACTTGATTTAACCCCTTCCAAACTGCAACACATTAACTACATTAAAATGGAAATAATAATTCTCAGGATTGATATTTTGATTAAATAATAATAATAAAAAACATATAAAGTATCTGGCATATAGTAAGCATCAATTAAAAATATTATTAATATAAAGAATTCCACCCTTTGATGTGACCATGGGCTCATTAAAAGGCTAAATAGTCCATGTTCTACATGCAAATAATTGGGTAGGAAAAGAACAGTAAAGCCAGAATCTACCAAATTGCTGCTTGAAACCAGAAATGAACAACAAAAAAGTATTTCTTAGATTCTAATATCAATTTGTCTGATTTTGACAGAGAAGCATTGCTTATATGATTATACTATAGCATTTTACCAAATATAGTTTTGAATCTGGAGGACCCAAATGATGGCTTTGCAGGGTGTGGATTCATGCATAATTCTTAAGTCTCCACTCTACTTCTTTATAAATAAAACCAGGCAGCAGCATTTGACATAGTGTTTTGCTCAAGTGAGCCCCTAGCGTTAGTGCTACCTGATGTACTAATAAATAAATTTTATGACTGCTCCTTTTGGGAGAACAAAATCTATAGATTAAAGTGCAGCTGGAAGGTTCTGACTCAATCTTGCACTTAGAATTAAGTGTGATGTCTTTGAAGTAGCTCCTTATAAGAAAAGAAAAGAAATAAAAAGATTTCACAGTCAAGTATAGCCATCAGGTTTCTGGGGGATTATAATTGTGCCTCAATTGTAAAGTGTTTTTTTTTTTTTTTTTTTTTTATTCTCATATCTGTGGTGGACTACACTTAGAATTAAGTGTGATGTCTTTGAAGTAGCTCCTTATAAGAAAAGAAAAGAAATAAAAAGATTTCACAGTCAAGTATAGCCATCAGGTTTCTGGGGGATTATAATTGTGCCTCAATTGTAAAGTGTTTTTTTTTTTTTTTTTTTTTAATTCTCATATCTGTGGTGGACTAATGGACACAAAACTATGCTATCTACCATAAGTTGAATCATCGTGCAGTGCATGTATGTATTGAAACAACACACTGTATTCCACAAATATATACATGTAAATGTTAAAATATTTTGAATACAAAAGATCACTTTGTATGTTCAGTAAAAAAAAAAGAAAATTCTCATATATACATCAAGCAGAAAACAACTTCCACTTCAGCAGTCTTTTGTTTGCCTTAGTCTTTTGGAATTTCTTAATAATGCTGCCTTCCTCCTAGTTCCTTAAGAAGAATCTCTTCCAAACCTTCATGGTTTGGTTAAACAATGATTTCATATCATTAAAAAAAAAAAAAAAAAGAGAGAGATCTTCTCAGGCTCTTTTCCAGAGATTTACCTTGACCGGGATTTTCAGAACTGACTTCTGTAGAACTCCAGCTTCTCCTTAATGTGCTCTGCAAGAACAAAAGTTTCCATAGTCAAGTTGAAGTTAGAGATTCCCATACAATCTCACAAAAAATATAAGAAGCTTCATGATGAAGTAACTTGTTTGCCATTGTTGAACCCAATGTTTCCTAGACATAGTTGTATAACATATTCCCTGCACTCCTGCCACCGCCTCCTGCTATAATATATTGTCATCCTGTGCAACTATTGTTCCGTGGAATGCACTTTAGGAAACAGTGATGTACCATCAATGACAAATGATGGTAGGGACATGAGAATATTTATATTTGCCTCATTACTTGTAATGGGTTAACACCTTTAACTGATGGTAATTTTATATCTACTTTTTGTATCATTAAAATTCTCTGTGTATGTGTGCTGCATTTTCTATTGATGACTCTACAGAAAGCATTGCTGGTACCTCTATTCCTTGTAACAATGCTTCCTGCACTGAAGACAGAGGTGAGTTCTCCTTTTAGGCACCTCTAGGTGATAGTTCATAACCCTTCAGTCCCCTTAAGATTTCCCTCTAGTCTTGTTTTTACTCCCATGATACCTCCAAATCAAAAAGCAGGTACAGAACTCATATTCTCCATTTTTCCAACATCTAGGCTCATCTAGGCTATTTTGCATATTGTTTCCAATTCTATATTTAGATAGCTGCTTTTAATTTCCAGACTATATCATCTTACACTACCAGCTATTGACTATTAGCATGTCTGAATAGATAATTACTTTATCATCCACTTTGCATTTTGTTTCTTTCTTTTTCAGTTTAATTGCTTTTCTTAAATTGTCATTATCTGCAAACTTAATAAAGACATCCTTCATCTATGACACTGATAAAATTTTCAAGCAAATGAGATCCCAGATTCCACTCTCTGCCTCTACTCACCCTTCTAAAAAATGCATCAAGGTAGCCCTGCTTACTCACTAACCAATCCTTAGGGTCAATCCAAATTTTGAAGTCCTCGAATGCAATTTGTGAATATTATTCCTCCTTGCACCTTAAATCCAAACATGGTGACTGTATATTATATCTTTTCAGGGAATGTCTAAGTAAGGAGAACATCGGAACATTCAACAAACCATACCAGTCATATCAGAATTCTTAGAATAGTGTGGTCGGGACCATATCTTCACAGTTTACTACTAAAAATATCATTTCAGAAGTAAACAGATGCTTCATGAGATACCGCAAATTGTATCTATTATTTCTTCCTTATTTAGAGAGTTTGTTCTTCCCTGATAGTAAGAAATTAAATTAGTCTGCCAATACTTCCATTTCCTAAGTTCATATTATCTCCATGCTAAATATGTACTTAGCTGGATGGCTGCTAGCTCACCGTTTAATAAAATTTATTTATTTTTTCATATTTTAACAGTTTTGAAGTCAGGGTGAATCTTACCATTGATGACGTTCTATCATTATTTCATAGCTTAACTGGCAGAGGTTTTTCTTTCTTAGTGCTGCATATAATGTGGGCAAATCAGATTCAATGAAGATTTGACAAAAAACAGTATTTTAATGCTCATAGTATGCAGAATACAATGCTCTGTGACTGGGGTTGGTGAGTTCTTATAGAAGAATTGGAATAATGTCAACATATGAATTGTGTCATGTTTAAGGGATCTCGGGTACATTATGGCACTTGCTTAACATAATAGCAATGGAGTTATTGTGAACTTAAATTTACACCTGGGGGAAAAAAAAAGGCTTAAGTGACTTATCTAAGGACATAGTGATTCACAAGGGCAGGGCCACTTTTTTTATTTTATAGAGCATACTATAGTGCTTGGCACATGGTATGAACTTAATATGTATTTGTAGAATGAATGAAAGAATAAAGTTGTACTCCAGTTTAACTTATTCTTATTCAAATACTCTCCTCTTCCCGTTATGACATTGCTCCAGCTCCTCAATCTCTTTCCAGTACTTTACTGCCTTTCATTAGATGGTAAATTCTTTCAGGGGGAAAGACCAAGTATAAACACACTAAAAAAATATACAGAACTTTTAGCACTGGAATGGACTTTTGAGATCATATAGTACTATCTGCTTCATATCTTTTCTTTTCTATCTTATCTTTTCTTCTTAAAGAAAAGGAAACTAAGGACTGTAGAGGCTGAATGATTGATTCAAATTTACATGGCTTGTAAATGGCAGACAAGGGCCTTCGAACCAGGCATTCTGGTGTTTTGCATTACTCTCCTAACATTTCACTTATATGACTGGTCTGGTGGTTACGGTCAACTAATCTTGTCTTCGGGATTAAGCTGAACTTCTGACACATGTGTCCAAATTTTTAGAAATCTCCATTGAATGTCTCATGGGAGCTTCAATCTCAAATTGTGGAAAATGGAACATCACTTCCTGTGAAAACTTGCTCTGCCTTCTGTATTTCCATCTGGGCTGAGGACAGCCACATTTTTCCAATCAATTTGGGACAGACACTTAAGATTCAACCTTGATTTCTCCTTCTCCTTCACCCATCACATCAAAATAATTGCCTGGTCTTGATAATTCCACAGCCTATCCCATTTCTCTCATCTGTCTCCCACCCCTCTACCACTGCTCTGGGTTTCAGGCCATTGCCATCTCTCTCCTGAAGTCTATAGTAGCCTCTTGCTTGGTCCCCCCACCTTTGGTTTTTTCCCCTGAAATCTATTCTATAAATTGTACTTAGAGTAAAAAAAAAAATATGAACATGAATCTGATCTTGTTTCTCTTCTGTTTAAAATTTTTAGTGGATTTTTACTGTCAGACTCAAAAGTAAACTCTTATATCATCCACAAGTTTCTGCAAAATCTAGTTTCTGCTTAACTCTTCCCTCTTATTTCTCAATTCAACATATACCTTACAGTCATACCAGACATTCAAGCATGGCAATTATTAGCTCTGGCTGTGGAGCTTCACAGTTAAAACCGAATCCTGACTGTAGTTTACTAAATGTTTAAGTTTATTTTAAGTGTCTAAATTTCCCCAGGGCTCAGTTTCTTCATTTGAATGTTGAGGCTAATATTAGTTTTTATTTTTGTATAAAGTGCTCATTAGATGCCTCACACATACACTACGAGCCTTTAGTAAATATTAGCCTTTGTTATATTTCATAGTTTTGTGCCTTTATTCATGGATTAGCTTTTTAGGAATGTAATTCCTTTCTTTCTTAGCTTGGGCCAATCCTCCTCATTATTAAAGATTCAGTCCAGTCTTCAAGTTGAAAGACTTTCTAAATATGCCCTTCCCATACAGGGTTCCACAGCCCCCATGCACATCTTTTTCATAGCATTGTTCATGCTGTACTTTTACTTGCTGACTTGCATGCCTAGGTTGTGAGTTCTTTAAGGGTAGCAGTTGTAACTTTTAACTCTGCATCCTGAGACTCCAGCTTGGTGTCCAATACAGAGAAGGCCCTTGATAAATATCTGTTGAAATCATCTAAAGAGCATGAGGGCAGGAGATTACTGCTGTATTTCCAGTTGTGACTTGTATAGTAGGCAAGTTGATGAATATCTGTTGAAGAATGCATAAGTGAATTTAATGATATATACTCCCTTTGCCAGGTTTCTTCTTCTGTGACATCTCAAAAAACTCTATCAATATCTGACCATCGATACTCTCTACTTCATCACAAGGCTGTTGTAGAAATGGTATCTAGGATCTTTGGTTGATATTAGTTTAGGAAGTGGCTGACACTTCTGCCTGTGATGTTAAGGCAACAACCTGTGTCTGCTCATAATGATGAGGATCACTGCATCAGGAACCTTTACATGTGCCCATTGGACATTCCTGCTGTCTTTGCAGTTGTGTTTCCTCCTGTACCTTTGTGTTCTCCTTCTGACCTCATCAAATAAGCATTCCACCTCTCAGATACTTTAGGGTTCACTAAACTCCTCCTGGGGCTCAACCAGATGTTGCTTGTGGGTTACACTGTGCATAGAAATTGGCTCCATCTGACAGAATTTCTTCTGTGAGAAACTTCAGGTCACATTATTTACATAAAAATATGCTAGTGTTACAATTGGGACATTCAATAGCAAAGAATAATTTGGTGCTCTAGCATGGCATTGTCTGTGATAATGATCCAGGATAGATGACCTTTGGTTCTACAGGACTGTAGTTTGTCTGCTTTTTTCTCAAATCCTTAGGTCTCTTCACGCCTACCTGGTTTTGGCAGCCATGGTTCCTGACCATTTGTGTTTTTATTCTTTATTTTTTTCTTTCACTGGCTCTATCTGAGTCTCTGCTTCTCACCCAGTATCATTGGCATCTGGTTTTATGTGCCTTTTATGTTGTCACATGTGTAGACTTGCCTCTCGCATTCAGATTTAGGTACTTTTATAAATGCAAATACAAGGTTGGGACCAAAACTGTCAAATCTTAGAAAACTTGTGAAGTCAGATTATCTTAAAACAAATGTTAAAACAGTAAATTTGCAAACTTAATTTCTTTTAATATTGTATTTCTATAATTCTATTTCTTTTTTGAGAACTTACTAAATTCTGCCTTTAATTACTAAAAACAAAACAGCATGAGAAACTATTGTGTATCAAGCACTGGCCTGCGCAACTCATGAATATAACAGGAAATTTAAATTAATATTTGAAGATGACTGACTTTATGAAATAATACCAAATAAACATTCCATCTTTCCCAACCCCTTGTCTTCTTCCAGTTCCTCAAACATGAAGTTCATCATTAGCTTACGTCCTTTGTATGTGCTGTTACTCCCTCTGCCAGGAATGTTCTCTGCTTCATTCTCCGAAGGAGTAATCCTTTACCTTCTCGAATGTCATCACCTCAGAGAAGATTTCCCTGACTACTCTAAGTCAATTTCCCTTCATCACTCTTTATCACAGCTCCTTTTCCTCTTTTCTTCATAAGCCCCATTGTAAAGTGCAGTTATTTTATTTATTTGCCTGTGTGATTGGAGTTTTTAGTCTGTCTCTTTAAAAAGAATATAAACTTAATACATTCTACCGAGAGAGGAACCATATCTCTGCTTCTCTCCATTATATTTCTAGTGCCCAGCCCACAGTAGAGACTCAATATAATGCTTAATGTGCTAAGCACTGTTCAAAGTACTTTGCATACATTAACTAATTTATTCTCACAACAATCCTGTCATGGGGATATTCTTTTTACCCTTATGTTTCAACTGAGGAAATTGAGACACAGAAAGATTAAACACCTTGCTCGGGGTCACAGAGCTAGTACGTTGATGTGTTGGAATTCAACCTTAGGAAGTCTGGCTGTGGAAACCATGCTCTTAATGAATACAGTCATAAAGTTCTATATAAGAAGTTAAATAAAAAAGAAAATGCTCTAATACAAAAGCAGTTGATAGACTGGAGTAATGGTGAAATATCCCCAAATAACTCTGAAACATGAGCAATAATGTTGTCCCCTGAGCGTCCTCTTAAAGACAGAAGTGATTTCCAGGCCAGCTAAACTAGGCTGCTGTAAGCCTTAAGGTATTAACATATCTAAAGAAAGAATATGTCAATCATAAGGGAGATTACTCTGTAATGGAAATAAACAACACAAAAAGGAGAACTAAGGAGATGTTACTAGGCTGAAGAAACAATTTCTATCCCCTCTCCCCCTTTCTCAGTCTGGGAACATGATAACTTAATCAGCACCTTACGAGTGTGTGTGTTTATTGTGGTGAAATATACATAACATAAAACCTCCTTTTTAACTATTTTTGAGCTTTCATTTTTAAAGCCTCAGCTGAGTTTTTGTGAAGCTAACAAGCAGCCATTGGGATGTATATGCCCCAAACATTGCTTCTTTCTTAATTTATTGTTGTTCAGATTTTAGCAAGTGCAATTTGAAAAATGGGGTGGAAGGAGCTAGGATTGGATGCAGAGGTGGAAGAAAAGAAAAGAAACGAAGCCTGCTCTGCATTGATCTGCAGGATTTTCTTAAGAGCTAAGTCCAATGTGGGCAGGGTGGTATTGCAAATAACAGAAGAGTTAGCAAAATGTTTCTCTTCCTTACAGAATAAAAACTGTGGGAGGGGTCATGTATGTCCTGTGAGCTGAATAAATGTAGTTTCTGAGACAGACGGTGAGGGAACACATGAACTGTGATTAATCCATTATCACCCTTGCTTTGGTGTCTTGGTAGTCATTAAAACTTAGTTCTCCAGGTGAATTTCTTTCTGTGTTACTATGACTTGCCATTCCTATGAACCTTCTAACTCTTATATATTAGAAATATTTTATGCACAGGTTTGAATGTTGTATTTACTCAAAGAGATTTCCTGTACTATAGCAGCCTTTAAATTCCCATCTTCTGACATTTACACATGCAAATCATTAAGGAATACCCTGCTTCCTGATTAAGCTCCTGTAAGTTTTTCAGTGTTGTGGAAAAGCACTATATGGGTTCTTTGTGGTTTTCTCCAGGGCCCACACCAGTAGCATATTTATCATACTGAGTGTTCTAGATTTGGAATATGAGCAGGAAAGCCTCATTAATGTCAGCCAGAGGAACAGCTATCTCAACCCTCTCTCAAGCCAGTCTTCTTGCTCTGATGATGCAAGCTATTGGAGTTAACAGATCTTGAAACTCACATGCATAGCTTCCTGCTATAAAAACTGTACTCTTGCCAGTGCCCTGCATGTCCATGAAATAGAATGTAAAAATATAGGAATCAGGGGCTTACAGTCTAAACAAGTCATTTTTGGGCTTTGGACTATTTATTTTCTTAACAGAATTTATAATTCACTGTGAAGAATTCCTATGGTATAGATATACTTTTTATGACTTTATGTTTCTAAATTCAGAGAAATAATACATAAAAGAAAAATTATGCCAATGATATTTGAACATCTGATGTTAAATTTGCTTGTGACATTTGTAGGCAGAATAACAGCAATTCCACTGGAATTACTTGTATATCTTAGTAATTGTTTATGCATTGATGCATTCAGGTTAACTGTACTTCTAATATCTGTGGGCAGACAGAAAAGGGTCATTTAATTGTTAGAACGTATTGTCAATTCAGCTTTCTTAAAAAATTAGACACTTTAAATTATTTTTTGTAATATATCCTTTATATAATTTTTCGAAGATAAGCACAACTTATAAAGTTATGTTGCTCCATGCTTACCTATGCATGAAATATTTAAAGCAAGTACATAAATATCTATAAGTTAATGCTACGTGGTCCAGAGGTGGAGAAAAGAGGCATAAAAAGTGAATGTGTTTAATCTAATTATGAAAATGTATTTTTTGAAAAGTATGTATCTACAGCTCATGGCACAAGTTTCTATTTTGAATGAAGAAAATTTTGAAATAAGGTAAAATCACATAGGTTCTGGTGCATTTTGATAAATGAGACATACATGAGGAGGTCACAGAAACACATCAGAATAACTTGGCTCCTATTCCAGGGGGTCCAAGTACAAAAATGTCCCATCACATGCTAGCTTGTATTGTAGATATTTATGCATCTGCCTTGTCTTTCTTATTAGGATTTTTAAGGGAAAACTGGTTCTACTTCATTTCTACATCTTCCACTGAATCTTGCAGTGTTTTACATAGAGTTGATTTGGAATGCCTGAATATATAAATGGAATTATAAAAACATTATTAATATGTTGGTGGCTCCTTTAAGGTATAGCTGGAGACTAAACTCTGGGTATTTTGTTACAGTAAGGTTGCAGCTACTTTTTAAATAAAATACTTATTATTATCAGTAGTAATTAAAAATGAGGAATGATTTTCACAACCAACATGTTAACATAATTGAAGACCCATATGATTGGTTTCTCATGTGAGAAAAACTCATTTGGATGACAGATTATGTAGCTACATGGATACTTGAATGAATATTTATTATGAAATTTAAAAAAAAATCTCAAGATCATGGGCTTTGTCATTTATCTATCTATCTATCTATCATCTGTCTATCTATCTATCTATCTATTTATTTATTTTTGTAATGCGAAACACATTCTGTGTTAATTCCACATTGGTAGTATCAACTTCGTATATGGAAAATGATATAGGTAATTCTCTATATATCACATATATTTCTGTTTTTTTATTTGTTATGAATATTCATGAGACACAAAACTGATTGTCATCCCTTGTGACCAAGATGTGAAGGCCAGATCCATACTAGCAGCATGCCCATTACCACAAATTGTGTTTGTACCCCATGTCCCCCACCCAGTTATCCCCCACCTCCCTCCCTCTCCCTCTCCTCCCCCCCACTCCACTTTGTATCCCAAAATAAGTTCTCTCCCTCTGCAAGTCCAACACACCACTGTGGTCTTTTTTTCCTTCCTTTCTCTCTTAGCTCCCACTTATGTGTGAGGACATGTGGTATTTATCCCCATGGGCTTTAAATTAAAGAGATTTGGGTTTAAATATTGGGTTAAACTTTCAAGCTGGTGATTTTCAGAAGTTATTCAATCTTCTGAACATAGTTTTCTTATCAGTGCAATGGAAGCTTCTTTTGGTAAAGGTAAAATGAGGACAATTGGTTCATCCATTGAATAATATTTACAAGTGCTTAGCATGTGCCTGAAGAGTTCAAGGAGTTAGGGATAAAACAGTAAACAAGAAAAAATCTCTTACGGAATTTTCATTGTAGTGAGGTAAACATAGATAAACAGATGTTCTATAATATTATGTTAGATAGTGAAGTGCCATTAAGAAAAAGCCAGTAATGGACTAGAGAGTGATAGGGTTGCAGTTTCAGATAGAGTGGACAGGGAGGGCATCTCTGGGAGGCAATATTGAGGCAGACATCTGCATTGCGAAGCAAGAGAGCCAACCAGGATACCACGTGGGGGAAGAGAAGTCCAACTGGAGCCAGGGCTCTAAGTTTGGAACCTGAAGGACTGACATCCAGAAAGCCAGTGGGTCTTGAGCATAGTGAAAAGAGAGAAAGCAATAGGAGAAGGAATTAAGATCATATCATGTGAGCCACATATGCCATTAAAAGGGTCATGTATTTTATTTCAAGCACAATTAGAAGGCAGCGGAAGGTTTTGATCAGGGAAGTGAACCTGATCTGACTTAGACTTTAAAGGATCACTCCGCTGTTCTACGCAGAGCAGACTGATTGTAGAAGGGTAAGCGTTGAAGCAGGAAAATCAGTGCAGAGATTGTTGCATTAATCCAGATACCAGATGACAATGGCTTGGGATGGGGTGTAGCTGTGACACATGGTTAGATTCTGGTTATGTTTTGATTTAGAGCTGACAATATCTGCTGATGGATCGTGTATGGAGTTTAAGAGAATGCAGGAAGTCCGCAATGAGTTTACTAAAGTGCTTAGAAAAGCTTAGCACACAGGTTCTAGTTTTCTTCTTCAGAAATCCTTTAATAATGCATGTAATGTGAGAAGTGTCAGGAAAAAAAAATGAGCCTGAAAGTGAAAAATAGGTTGATAATATTTATCTTAAAAAAGTAGTATTTCTTGGACCTTCTTTTATCTAATCTGTAGAAACAATATTTGCTACTTCCATAAAATAATTCGAGGGGGCCAAGCCCGTGGCGCACTTGGGAGAGTGCAGCACTGGGAGCGCAGCCGCGTTTCCGCCGCAGGTTCGGATCCTATATAGGGATGGCCGGTGCACTCACTGGCTGAGGGCGGTATGGCCGGTCTCAAAAAGGACAAAAAAAAAAAAATAATAAAATAAAAAAATTAATTCTAGGTGTGGCCAGATGGCATTAATAAATGCTCATGTGCTAATCTTCTCAATTATCTATCATGTCCCCTTCTCTCATTTAATGCAGCACAGTCTCATGCTTTCTTCTGACAGCAACTTGAAGAACAATATCCTCTTGTTTTAGTTCAGCTCCAGCCCGAGTGCCTAGATTTCTCCTCAGTCCAAGGAAGCTCTTTAGTACCAAGAGCAAATACTTCTTGGTGGCATTTCCCTACCCCTCCTTGAGAAATGCCCAGGCATGTCTTTATCTACCACAGCTTCTAGAAAACATAGGGAAATTCAGATTATATCACTGTAACTATTAGTACTAATCATCAAAGTGGCTATAATTATAAAGATGAATGACTTCCAGATGAAAGCTGTATTAATTAGTATGTGGAGCAAAAAGGACTCTGATATACTGTTGGTGGCATTTTCACATTTTTTCCTTAAAATTATTATTTTTAATTAAGATGTAATTGATTGTACATATTTGTAATTGATTGTACAGAGCTGAATATCAATATCTGTGTACAATGTGTGATGATCAAGTCAGGATAATTAGCATATTCACCATTACAAAACATAATCATTTCATTGTGTTGAGCACATTTGATCTCCTCTCTTCTAGTCATTTGATAACGTGCAGTAATTTAATGTTAATTATAGCTGCCTTGCTTGACTACAGATCAATAGAACTTACTTTCCTGACTAGCTATTTTGTGTCCATTAGCCCATTTCTTGATTTCCCTATCTCCCTTTCCTGCATCTAGTAACAACAGTTCTATTCTCTCGTTCTGAAAGTTCAATGTATTGTTGTGATTGTTTTTCTTTTTCTTTCTTTCTTATTTATTTGTTTATTTTTTGATGTATTTTCACTTTGCAAAAATTATTTAGCTTTATGTAATACATTAAAGGTAGGTATACCTTATGACAATGTCATTGCATTCCTGAGAATGACTGTTCCTGTATAAATGCATAAACATGTTCACAGAGAGACATGGAAAAATAATGAATAGATGCCTTACTTATAATAACCATAAAACCTTTTGCTATCAGTATTAGTATACATGAGCAAATTGTGATATGAGTCTTCCTAAAATGGAACACATATAGTGATGTAAATGAATGAACAGGTTCATACCCACAGTGTGGGTGCTTCTCAAAGACATAGTGGTGAGCAACAAAGAATGATTCGAGAAAACACATATGGCATAATTCCATTTATATAGTTTGGAAAGAAAACAAAACCAAACTATTCTCTTTACTTCTACATGATGTGGAGGTGAAACTACAAAGACAAACAAGGAAGTCATTATCATAAATATCAGGATTGTGGTTTCCTTTGGCAGGTGGATGAGAAAATTATTGGGAATGGGCATAAGCGACCTAGTCCTGAGTAAAAGCAAACTAAATGGCAGCTATACAAATAATTTCCAGATAGTGACTAGAAATCTCAATATAAACACAAGAATCCAGTTCATCCTAACTGCCAGTGGAAAATCATGAGGTTCATGGCTATGCCTACCAGCAGCCACCCTTCTGAATGTCAACCTCTGGAATCTTCTGAGACCCACGAACTGATCTCCCATCTGTGCTTTGCCAGGGCACCTAACATTAATCCAACCTTTTTTCCTCCTGCTCCTCAATGAAGAGTAAGTTTTACCTTTACCAATGAAAACATTTATTTGCCATCAAAACCAAATATATATAATACTCAATTTTACTTGTCTATTTAACACTATTAAATGCTTTACTCCTCTTACTGTTTTACAAGTATGAATTTATTTTAATCTCATAAACACACTTTAAGCCAGATGGTATTGTTATTTCACTTTTTATAGATGTGAGGAAACTGAGGCAAAGAGAAGTTAGGAAACTTGCTCTAAATCACATAGCTTGTGCTGCTGAAAGCTGAAGGCAGGTTTCAAATCTAGGTAGTCAGCTCAAGAGGAGGGACTCCATACTATGTCACCATAGTAAGTGTAGCTCTCTGGACTAGAAAGACATCCAAGGTAAAAACCAAAAAACAAAATTCAGGGGCTTAGAAATGGTATACAGCTTTGAATAGACAATACCATTTAAAACAGAACTATTGATTTCAATCATCACCTCTTCCATTAGCAAAAATTTTGTTTTTCCCCACATTTTCCCTTTCTCAGAGTAAATGGTACCATATTCTATCTAATTGGTCAAAAATTTGAAAAACTCAATTTTTCTTTTTCCTTTAATTGCCTCATCGAATTCTTCATTTAGTCCTTTCTACTCTACTTCCAAAATATATTCTAAACAAGCACACGGAAAATATACATTGGAACATTTTATTCCAGCAATTGGCAACATTTTCCAAAGGGCCAGGTAGTAAATATTTTTGGTTTTGTTAACATATGGTCTCTGTCACAATGATTCAACCCTGCTGTGTGGTACCTAAACAAATAGGTGTGGTCATGCCCCAATAAATCCTTATTTATAAAAACAGGCAGTAGTTCATTGATCCCTGCTATTTCAATAATGCTAGTTGTGAAATTATGTCCCCTGTTAACTTACTTGCTATGTGGTACATTGTACGTAATTGGTGTTCAACTAAAAATTTCTAAACAAATGGCTTAAACTATTATATCATATTAATTTCAATCAAACTACCTGTGATGAAATGAGGAGACAAATATTATTTCAGGGTAAATTTCTAACTTATCGTGTATTAGTCTATTTGTGTTACTTATAACAAAATACCTGGAACTGGGTAATTTGTAAGAAAACAAAATTTATTGATTGAAGTTTTGGAGGCCAAGAAGTTTGAAGTCCAGGGAACACATCTGGTGAGTGTCTTCTTTGCTGATGGCTGTACAGCAATGCAGGAGTTTCACATGGCAGAAAATGGTGGAGCAGAGAGAGGAAGACTCTCATGTACTCTCCTCTTAAAGCTCTCAGAACCACACCCCTGACCACCATTTTTAATCGATTCACTATGGTGTGGTTCTACAATCTAATGACCTCTTCAAGGCTCCACCTTTCAGTTACCATAATAGGATTTCCCACCCTCTTAACAGTCACAGTGGGGACCAAGTTTTTAATACATAAAACTTGGGGGACACAATTCAAGCTTCAGTGAGTTTTGGAGGCAGAATTCAATCCACTACATACCATATTTGAATTATTATGTGACGGATTCAAACACTGATATGTTGGGTGTGTGTGCATGTGTGCGTTTGAGTTGGATTGGTTGTGGTAAGGAGTGGTAGTGATTGTTCATAACACAGGACTGTGCTGTATGCCCAGTAGGCAATTAATCAATCAATAGATTTACCTTACTGATACAAAAAGTGAAACTACATAATCCTCTCTTTTCTGAAATTTTCATCTCTTAACTTACGCTGTAAAATTTAACACTTTTACGGGCTCTGTGGTATGAGTTTTGTGGTTGTTTCATGTGTAAAATTATTTTTGTTTGTTTTCTGAAAGAGTTTTAGTCATTACTTTCTATTCCTCACTTTCCCATTAATTCCTCAAAACGTTCCAATATGATTGCAGGTTTTCCTGTCCCTTGGAAGTTCTCAAACATATTTACACACAAATGAAATGATACATAGGTCTCAAAATGCATTAGCTAAGAACTTGGTGAGAGATTAAGAAACTCAAGGAATATACCACAGCCCAGAAAATGGGTTTGGGGCTGTTTTCAGTTTCTTGAAGGGACAGGTGAAAAAGGAATGATTCAAGTTTGAATGCAGGAATGTCTGGGAGAGGAGACCAATGGAATGAATATTTAAGAGACTCTGCTGCATGATGTTCTTTGACAAATGCCTCCTTCTCTCTCTTATGAACGTTTCAATCAAATCAAAGTAGTTCATTGTTTTTAGGTTTCAAGTCAGTGGGAGCTGTAATGAACTTTGCTTTACGATTGGTTCAAGAAAGGACAGAGAACACAACTTGGCACTGCTTGTATCTGAGTCAGACAAACAAATAGGTTATCCAATAAAGTGGGCATGCCCTAAACTCAAGTATTATTAAAATTGGCTTACCTAATTGATAAACTTTTCCTAGTAATAATATTCATGTTATTAGGATGTAAAATATTAACCTACAGTCTAGTGAGAACATTTTTGACCAGAGAGATGAAGAAACTTTTGGCTGTATCTCATGGTATTTTTTAGTCAATCAAGGCTATACTGTTGAATCTGGTCATCACTATCTTGATCCTGCTTTCCTCATTTTCTTTTTAGAGAGGGAGCAGAGTGTGGTGGTTACAGATAGGTTCTAGAGACTGAAATCCTTTCTTTGAATTATGGTTCCACTGCTTACTGTGTAAAGGAGGACATAGGCTTTTTTCAGTTTGTGTAAAGGGGCACAGTAGTCTTTTCTTCATAGGGTTGTTCAAGGATAAAGTGAGTTGACACAAGAAAAGTTATTAGAATAGTGCCTGACACTAGGGCCATGATGTTTTACAATTCCAGATGGCACCCTGTACACTGCAGACAATCACCGTGAATGCTGGACTCAGAGCTGAGCAATGTGGTGTGGGCCCCTGAGTCAGCTATTGTTATTGTTATTATTGTCGTGTGTTCTCCTAGTTCCTGTGTTCTTTTACACTTCTAATTGAAAACTAAACAGATTCTTATTTACATTTTTCAATCCATTGTCCTCTGAAGTAGAAGATAGTTCTGATAATAAGAATTGAGTGAATGTGCTTAAAAAGATCATCTTCAACATGTCATTCACTCTTATCTTGAGCAAAACAATACATAAACATTCTTCAGAATGATTAATTCTTCTTACATCTTATGCTCAGCTGGCCCAATCACCAGCAAAGCAGAATGAAGTATTCTGATTCTCCTTTTGACCTGAGGCTTCCTGCCACATTAGCTGAAACCAGACATTCCTTGGAAAGATTCTTCTACAGTGTGCTACGTCTCGTCACTCATTCCTTTTCACCCTAATTGACATCACCAATCATCCATAAGCTTGAGCTGAATCTCTCAGGAAGACTTAAGTGTAGTTTTCCCTAAGAGAATTTTATACCAAAAACATAATTACACATTGATCTGGTCACAAATCCTTATGTCAAGACTTATTTCCATCTCAGATTCTTTCAAAGCCCAAAGGAATATTACAGAGTTATGAAAAACAATGTTGATTTCTTTCATTCTTTCTCTTTTATTCTTTCTTTCTTTGTTGATTTATTTTTTATTTCCCACTTATGAGTGTGGACATGTGGTATTTCTCTTTCTGTGTCTGGCTTCTTCCACTTAACATAATTTTCTTCAAGCTCATCCATGTTGCAGAAAATGGTAGAATTTCATTCTTTTTTATAGCTGAGTAGTATAGAAACAACAATCACAAGAAAACATTTAACTTTCAGAAGGAGAGAGTAGAATGTGGTTACTAGAGGTGAGAAAGAGGGAGTTGGAAGGGGTTAGGGAGAAATTGGTTAATTGACAAAGAATGATTGCATCTTGCAATGATGAATATCCTGATTTGATCATCAAATATTGTGCACAAATACTAATATTGAACTCCTTACCACACAAATATGTATAATCAATTATGTTACAATAAAAAATGTTTATTTCTATTGGAAATTTTTCATATATTATAGAATAAAGGAATTTGAAATGCCTAATTATGGAAATGTTTTAAATTTTTTAATCTTCATAAAAGGTTTTGGACCTGCATATATAGCATCATATTTTGCTGATTTCCTTAATACTCCAAAATATAGCACTGTGGTTAAGAATGCAGGTTTAAGAATCCTGGATTTGGATTCTGACTTTGCTACTTACTTTGTAACTTATCTTTTTTGCACCTCAGTTGCCTCATTTGCAAAATGAGGATGGTAATATTATTTACCTAATAGGGTAGTTATGTGAATAAAATAATTTATTATAGGGCCCAGAATAGCCTCTGACATATAAATATGTGCTACTTTATTTCTATTTTATAGATGAGGAAACTGAAGTACAGAGAAAAAAACTTATCTGCTCTGCAGTCTCTCCTGCTCAACTATTCATAGATCTTAACTATAATTTTAACAAAATGTCCACTTTCTTGTCCTAGTCACTGCATTATCAGAAAAGTGGTCTTTTAGAAAAACTGAGCATTGATTTTAGCAATTTTTAGCAGGGCAGAAAATGTGACAAAATGTTTCCACATTAAGTACTAACATTCATCTCATCCCCTCTCTCCCATGTGTCCTAAAAACACTGCTAGATAAAGAAAAAAAAAAAAAACATAAAGGGAAAATCAAAATGTTTGAAGAAATGTTGTCTGCATCTACAATACCTTTTAAAATGCTATGCTTAGGAAAATTGGACCTGAACATCAGGGAGACTTGTTTTATTGTTTGTAAGGTCACTAAAAACTTTTGACATATCTTTTGTCAGCAAAAAATGTACATGATGTTTTTTACAAAAATTATGTTTCCTGAGATTTATTACTGTGATATTTGGAATTCCAGTTAGAATGTCTAGTTAACTAGAGGACTCTAGGTAAAACAAATATTGTAGGGAAGATACTCACCATTTCCTTTCTGAATGTTATTTAGGATCCTCTTCTCTTCTCTTAAACGGACCTTGTAGATATTCCCTATTTCTGCTTTTCACTCTGGGGCCTGGCCTTTGCTGGCAGTGCTGTCAAGTGACTGAAAACTAGGAGAGCAGCAGGGCCACTTGAACTTCTGCACTTGAACTACCAGCCTTCTCCTTCCTCCCGTGACAAACAAGTGACCAGACCTGAGTAAGGCCCCTAGAAGGAAATTGCTTTTTTTTTTTCTTCAGAAAATTATGTTTTTATGCTTATCAGTTTTTTGAAAGATAGTCCTGAGATTCTTAGCATTTAACTTTAACCTGCTGGTCATTTGCCTTAAGTAAATGTTCCTGATCTCTCACTGAGGCTGCATCAGAAAAATGAATAAATTAATTAAAAATCCATGCTACTCTTCAGATTGGCAAAACTTTTCTATTGTGGCTGGGTGCTATTGACTTAATCTACTGGGTCACATAGTGTGTTAGTCAGGGTTCTCCAGAGAAACAGAACAAGTAGGATATATGTAGATATGTGAGGAGATTTGTTATGGGAATTGGCTCATGTAATTACGAAGGCCAATGTACCATTATATGCTGTCTGTAAGCTAGAGAACCAGGAAAGCTAATGGTGTAATGTGGTCTGAAGCCAAAGGTCTGAGTGAGAATAAGGAGTCGGGTAGGTAGGCTCCTGTGGTTAAGTCCCAGAGACTGAAAGCCTGAGATCTAGGAACCCTGATGTCCAAGAGCAGGGGAAGATGAACACCTCAGCTCAAGAAGAGAGGGAGAATCTGCCCTTTCCCACCTTTTCATTCTATTTAGACCCTCACAGATTAGATAACGCCTGCCCACTTTGGTGAAGGCAATATTCTTGACTCAGTCTACTGATTCAAATGCGAATCTCTTTTGGAAACAGCCTCACAGACACACCCAGAAATAATGTTTTACCATGTGGGCATTCTTTACCCTAGTAAATCTGGCAGATAAAGTTAACTATCACACACAGACTCTTGCAACTGTACCCAACTAAATAGTTTTATTCAGTATTTGGCATAAGCCACAAAATGTGCCAAGTGCTATGGCTCATTTAAATCTCACAATGAATCTATGAGGTAGGTATCACTATTATTATTATCATTATTATCATCATTATTGTTATTATTGCCATTTACAGGTGAGTTGAGAAAACGGCAGCAAGAGTGATTAAGTGATGAGTTCACCAGCTGATAAGTGCAGTGCCAGGAGTCGAACTCCTATGTCTCTGACTCTGAAGCTTGTGCCTTTACTTACAGGGCTCAATTCTTTAACTCTGTGTCACCCCCAACCTTTTTTTACGTTAACTCAGGTAACATTATATATTACGAGTCACCTTTTAGAGACCAGTATCTGCTGTGTAAAAAACCTTGTGATAGAAAGAGTAGATTTGTGAATATTATGTTTTGCCCTCTATGAAATTTTCTTATTTATATCTATAAATAACCTTGGAACAAACCCTTTACGCATAAAACATTTCATGAATAATTGATACAATATGTAGGTAAATCCCTACACTGTCCATGAGGTCAGAGTATTTTAGTTATTTTTGAGAGTCTGAGGAAGATTAAATTTTCAATGAAAATCCCCTGATAAAGACACATGTAACCTAGTCATTATGTGGTCTTGGAGACACATGCTTATTCTGACAATTGATCTAGTTTGGTGGTGCTATTATACTCTGCCTGATGGGAACATTAAACAACTGGCATAACACACATTAATGTAATTCCAGTGGGAACCATCCAACATTCCTTTAAATCTGAAAGTCATGAGATTGTCAAAGCTCAGTTATGAGCTTGGCAATCTCTTCATTGCCTGGCATCCTCTGCAGGCAATATTCGGACCTAGTAGAATGAGCTAGGAGTGCATGAGAGGCGGGCACTGGTAACTTGACAGGTTGTGTGTGTGTGTGTGTGTGTGTGGGCACGTAACTTTTATCATATTGTTCAAGAAGTTTAGAAATTATCTGCTCACTATATATGGAGGCCTTTTGAAAATCCGGTCAGTATTATGGCTTATCAGGGACTCATTATATCTCGCTTTATACCTGCTGAATGAATAAAAGGGAAAAGGAAATGCTTTTTACTCAGGCGAAGCACTGAATTTCAAAAAGGATTTTAGAGCATAAGCTGTGCATAATATTGGTTAATTGTCTTCTGTTGCAAAGTTCTACATCACAAAATACATAAAGTAACAAACATAGAGGACATTTGGGGAAACAGTTTTCTACAGAAGACATACATGTATTTATTTGCTCACTTATTCATTCATTTACTTCATTTTTCAACAATATATTGATCTCAAATTAGGTAACAATGTGCTTTTTACCAGTGATAAAAAGATAAGACAAGATACTAGACTTTGAAGAGATTATGGTTTATAAAGGAGGCAGACATGTTAGGAAACAACTGTAAGGAGTGTGATTAATTACAATGTCTGTCTGCACAAGATACATATGGCAACATTTTCCAATGTCAATATGAATATTACAGAAACATCATTTTCAATGGTGGCATAATACACTAAGTAAATATTTCATTGTGTTCCTGACCATTTGTAAGCTTTCGGAAATTTATGTTTTTTCCTCTAATATTATACTGCTATAAACGATGCTTCAGTAAATATTTTAATGTTTCTTTCTGCATTTTCTCTGGGATAGATAATTGGAAGAGTTATTGCTGAGTCAATGGTTAGCCAAATTTTAAGACTCCTGATGCATATTATGAATTGTTTATATTAAGTGTTATGAATTTAAGTCCTTTTAGAAATATATGAAACTGCCCATTTACTGAAACCTTGACCAATATAATACTGTATATTATGCATAGTATATATTATATTATGGCTTGGAAAACTCCTTGCTTGCAAATTTAAAAATAAAAGTGGTAGTTCATATTATTTTCTGTTTGATTATTGACATTTTTCCATTTCTGTTATTGAGTTATGAGTACATTTCCGTTTTGGTGAAATGCCTGTGGTTGTTCTTTGCTATATTATGTATTGAAGTATTAGTAATTTTCTTATTAATTGAATGAGTTTTTATGCATTAAAAAATTAAACTTTAACTGCTATATGTGCTTCAAATGTACTTTTATTTTTTGTGAACCTCCACAAACAAAGCCACACAAAGCAAAATATTTATCATATCCCTAAAATGTGCCAAGAATACAAAGAAGAATAAAGCATGTATTAATGAACAGTATTGTTGGGCAAGGACAGGACACAGCACTAACCACATTAAAATGTTGTATGTATTGATGAGAAAATTATGAATATAGTGTTTGGAGGAAGCAAAAAAGGATCACGTTACAATGTGTTGGAAATAGGCGTTTGTACTCAACATTTATTTAATGTTGGCTCAAATACTTCATCATATCTAAATATGTGGGTAAATGTAAGGCATTTAAGGTGGGCTCCTCATGTTTGAATAAGGCTAAATTTTTGTCTACCCAGCATAGGAAACCTTTTAAACCTCTTCTATGTTTGGAGAGCCCCTATCTTTAAGATTAGGGTTTGGATGGGGAAGGAAGTATTTACTACCCATTAAATAACCTCCCCACCATATTTGCATCAGGACCGTGGCATCTGCCTAAGGCTTGGCCCCTCAGGCTCTGTATCACAGGAAGTTAGGCTGGTGGAGAAGCTCTTTAGGTGGTGGGAACCGCAGCTGCACTGCAGCACTCTCAGAATTTGTAGCATTGTCCTGTGTCCACTGAAGGCAGTGCAGTGGTTCAAGCTGTAACAGCAGCAGGTTCTGTGTTATTATTTGGGCTGTGGTTCAGGAGTCATGGCTTATTCTTTTTTTGCACACTTTCTCATCTAGGTCCTCTAGGCCTCTTTGTGATTCTATAAGGTACCCACAATCTTTACTTAATTTTTTTTTCTTCTTTTAAACTCAAAACATAAAGATTTTTGTTGCTTGCAGTGAAGCATCTTGATCAGTATTGCTAGCTAAGTACAGGTAGGAAGCAGATATGATTCAGGAAAAATGTGTCCACTTTAGAAGCTCATTGGCTTGCTCACATGTGTTTTCCAGGGATGGCAAGTGAGGCATAGGGAAGGACTAGCTATTAACCCAAAGCTCTCCTGCAGCTATTGGGTGGTAAAGCTAGGGCTGGAACCCGTGTCTCTTAATGACTGATATTCTCCTGTTTACATTTTTCATCAGTCCTTGCATACAGATTTGTATAGTTCTCCAACTTGTCTGTGTTTTCCTAGGTCACATCAATTACATGGTGCATTTCTTAGGGACAGATTTTCTGTTCTCTTCTAACCCCTGTAGGGGAGGAAAAAAAAATTGTTTTTTCCCTACCTTCCTAGGTTGTATGACTGGGGCTCTGTAAATTAGACTAACAAGAGACAGGTTAACAAGAGAAAATCATACCAATCTATTTAATATAAATTTTACATGACATAAGAGTCTCTATAAGGAAATAAAGACCCAAAGCAATGGTTAAGCCTAAGCATTTTTATACTGGGTTTAATGAAGACTGGAAATTCACAGAAAAAAAACGATAGGTAAAAAGGGTATGTGCTGGGCCGGCCCGGTGGCGCACTGGATAGTGCGCCGCTTGGGAAGCATGGCGGCGCTCCCGCCTGAGGGTTCGGATCCCACATATTGACCGGTTCCCGCTCACTGGCTGAGCGAGGCGCGGAGGCAACGCCGAGGGTTGCAATCCCGTTGCCGGTCCCCGGTCCGGTATGGGGGCAACACTGAGGGTTGCGATCCGTTGCCGGACATGGAAAAAGACAAAAGACAAAAAAAAAAAAAAAGGGTATGTGCTAAGGGTAGCAAACTGGAGGAAATTTATCAAGTCCTATATGTATGGATTTCTCTTCAGGTTCTGCCATCTTTGGACATAAAGGAGCTCTTTTCCTCCTGCTATAGGGAGGGCACCTCTCACATGAGCATCTTATGACCTGCTTCAAGGGGAGGGGCAGGTCAGAGAGTCCTTCTGCACCTGCTATTTCTCAAATTCTTTCAGTTTAAAATAGTTAATATGCCAAGGCACCACATTTCAGGGTAGTATGTTTTAAACTCAGTCATCCTGGTATTTTCCTCACAACATGGTCCAGCACAGGGTCAGAAACATAGAAGTACCTGACTAATCACATGCAGGATTGAAGTGAAGCCCAATGAAGTATGTGAGAATAAGCATATTCAAAGCAAAGTTAATTTAATTCAGTTAGTTTAATACATCATATATTATACTAGACCTTGGAAAATACAAAGATATGACATGGTTCCTACTATTCAAGAATAGATAGATAGCTAGATAAATATAAATATACGGATACAGTTTTCCCAGCACCACTTGCTGAAAAGGCAGTCTCTTTCCCAGAGTGTAGACTTGGTGCTTTTGTTGAAGATCAGATGACTGTAGGTATATGTGTTGATTTCTGGACTCTCTATTCTGTTCCATTGGTCCATGTGTCTATTTTTATGCCAGTACCATGCTGTTTTGGTTACTATAGCTTAGTTGTATAGTGTAAAGTCAGGTAGTGTTATGCCTCCAGCTTTTTTTTTTTTTTTTGCTTAGGATCGCTTTGGCTATTTGTAGTCTTTTGTTATTCCATATAAATGTTAAGATTGTTTTTTCCATTTCTGAGAAAAATGCCCTTGGAATTTTGATGGGGATTGCACTGAATTTGTAGATCACTTTGGGTAGCATGGACATTTCCACAGTGTTAATACTTCCAATCCAAGAGCGTGGGGTACGTTTCCATCTTCTTGTGTCCTCTTTAATTTCTCTCGACAGTGGTTTGTAAACCCGTACCAGTCACCATATACCAAAATCAACTCAAAATGGAATAAAGAATTAAATATACATCCTGAAACAATAAAACTCCTTAAAGAAAACAGGGGAAATGCTCCAGGAAGTAAGATTGGGTACAAACTTCATGAATACAACCCCCAAAGCACAGGCAACCAAAAGAAAAATAAACAAATGGGGTTATATCAAACTAAAAAGATTCTGCACAGCAAAAGAAACAATTAACAGAGTGAAAAGAAAATGAACAGAGTGGGAGAAAATATTTGCAAAATATACATCTGACAAAGGATTAATATCCAGAATATACAAGGATCTCAAACAACTTAACAGCAAAGAAACAAGTAACCCAATTAAAAAATGGGCAAAGGAGCTGAACAGGCATTTCTCAAGGGAAGATATGTGAATGGCCAACAGACACATGAAAAAATGCTCAACATCACTCAGCATTCAGCAAATGCACATCAAAAACACTTTGAGATACCATCTCACTCCAGTTAGGATGGCTAATATTCAAAAGACTGAGAATGATAAATGCTGGAGAGGTTGTAGAGAAAAACGAACCCCCCTTCATTGTTGGTGGGACTGCAAAATGGTGCAGCCTTTGTGGAAAATGGTATTGAGGTTCTTCAATTACAGATAGATCTACCATATGACTGGGAATATATCCAGAGGAATGGAAATCATCATGTCTTAGGGATACCTGTATTTCTATGTTTATTGCAGCACTGTTTACAATAGCCAAGAGTTGGAACCAGGCCAAATGTCCATCATCAGATGAGTGGATAAGGAAACAGTGGTATATCTACACAATGGAATACTACTCTGTTATAAAAAAAAAAAAAAAAAAAGAAAAGAAATACTACCATTCACAGCAACATGGATGGACCTAGAGAAAATTATATAAAGTTAAATAAGTCAGGCACAGAAAGAGAAGTACCACACGTCCTCATTTGTGGGAACTAAAAATAAATAAATAAATAAAACAATAAATAAATAAATAAACTGGGGGGTGGGGGCAGGGAGAAGACACAACAATCACAACAATTCCTTGAAATTGTTAAGGCAAGTGAACAGATATGATGTTGATGGTGTGGTGGGGGGGAGGATAAGGAGGGGAGAAGGAGGAACTAATAAAGGGACACAAAAATCAATTACATTGTATATTGATAATGTAAAATAAAATATATATATATATACAGATATATAAATATATCTTAGTCTGTTCAGGCTGCTATAATAAAATACCATAAACTAGATAGCTTATAAGTAACCGAAAATTTTTTTTCTCACGATTCTGGAGGCTTGGTTGTTCAAGAAGAAGCCACCAGCAGAGCAATGTCTGGTGGGGGCCTGCTTTCTCACCCATGGGCCCTTCTCACTGTGTCCTGGCATGGTGTAAGGTAGCTTAGCTAGTTCTCTGTGATCTCTTTCACAATTGCAATAATAAGAGCACTGTCATTTGACCTATTCATCTTCTAAATGCCCCACCTCCTAATTCCATTATCTTGGGGGTTAAAATTTCAACATAAGAATTTGGCGGGGGGACACCGGCATTCAGACCATAGTATGTATTATATGCAGTCTTGTGTCATTTCATGACAGGGATATGTTCTGAGAACTGTGTCCTAAGGTGATTTCATTGCTGTGCCAAAGTGTATTATGAAAGGCAACAGCTATGAGTTTTTCTATTATCTACACTAGCTGCTAGTGGCATGAGTGTGGGTCCTCTAATTATGTTTCTAAGTCTCTCCATGCCTCACTTTCTTAATCTATTAAATAGGGATTAGAGTAATTCCTTTCCCACAAAGTTATGAAAATTAAATTACAGGTAAGGATTGTGCCTGGCGCTCAGCAAAGCACTCAGTTAACTGTTACTAACTATAATCTTGCTATGGGGATGGGTGGGAATCATTTTAAAATGTAAGAATGCAAAAGTTGAAAGCAATCCTTTCACTTGGGGTTGGACCTAATATGTCAAATGCTTGGCTTTCTACCTTTGGGAGGGTCATCCTGTAGGTAAATTAAACACTCCTCCTCAGCATATTTTGCAGTAGGTTTACATCTGCATCGCCACAAACATGTGAGTAATGCTTTATGCTACTAAGTTACAAAGGCTATGACTTCACTGGGTGATAGGAATTTTACAGCTCTATTATAATTTCATGGGATATATGGGATTTGTCATTAACTGAGACATCTTATAAGGTGCATGTCTGTATATGTGTATGTGTGTTAGTGTATGTGTGTGTGTAAAATGTATATGTATATATGTATATGAAGCAGAGATAAGTAAGCCTTATATATAAAGCAATATAAAGCAGGTATTAAATTAAATCATTTGACTTTTGTTTCCTGTGAGCTAATAACCTTTATACTGGTTAGTTCATTACAATGTAGTGAGTTTGGCAAATTCGTTTGCATTTCTCTTTAAAAAATCATTTAAAAATGATTTGTGGTGTCTTTAAGAAAAAAGTAATAAATCAGGTTTTTAATCATTTTATAGAACTGAATGTTGATATATTCAATATTTCTGGCTAAAAGTAACACTAGCTAAGTCCGATTAACCATTTGGGTAATAACTCAAACTGAGAGAAGGAGTAGTAAGGTTAATTATACACTCTTTCTACAATTCTAGAATTGCTTCATTCATTTTAATTTTGCATCCCCAGGTAAGTCTCTGGTGGTTTTAATAACATGGCCTCCTACTGTGTGTCAGGAATCGCCCATTCTTCTCTGGCTTCCCTTAGAGGTCAGCCTGGTATTCAAGCCCAGTAGGTACACCTACACCAGGACACCATGAGTACTTATGGGATTAATACTAAAACAGAATGCACTGGGGAGTTCCTTTCTCTGATAGAGTTCTTTCTGGTCATGTGTTCTTTCGTGGCTATGAGAATGACTAGATCATTTTTATTTCAGATTTCAGTATTCTTCTTACTAGAAACATCAAATATAACATGATGATTGGTTTGGGTTTGTACAAATATTCTTGCACATAAACGTTCAATTTTTTTAATCTTTCATAACTTTAATATATGGAGCATATTTACAAAGAATTCCAATACTGTATGTCCTAAAATCTTCTTTACATTTATACTCAGTCTAAATATTTTTTAGTCTAGATTCTGGATTAGATGTGAATTTATTTGAAAGAACTTAATAAGCTGTGCTTCCTGATATGAAATTTCAGTGTACAGGAGAAATAGAAGGAGTGTTATTTATTAATGGCTGTTAATGGCTCCTAAGTGAACAGTCTTTAGAGGAACAAATACTGCCTTGTTTAGAAGTGTCAACAGAGGTTTAGCCTGTCACGTGTAAATTGGTATTTTCTGCTTGGACCTAGGTAGTCTTCAATTTGTGACATTCTCCAGTTCTCATTCTTCCCAGGTCACCACATTATGACTCAGCCGGCTAGCAGGCAGTGTGCAAATGAACTTACTTCAATCCTGTTGTTTCTTGTCCAGTGAGGTTCTCTCTCCCCTGTTCAGTCCATATTCCCACTGACTAGCAGCTAAAAGTCGATAGCAACAGCAGGTTCTCTCATGGTGCTTTCACTCTTTCTGTTACACGGGAGGGAAGAGGTCTGTGTGTACGAATCAGCTGTGTGAAAGTAAAGGGGAAGTGAGAAAGGCACCCCAAATCCTCCATCTGAGAAAATGTGCCGGTATATATCCAGGAGAACTTTGTGGCTAGTAGAATGCCCCTGAGGGTTATTTCTAAGAAGACATTTTAAACTTATTTTGAATAGCAGCATAATAAGATAAACACATAGCTTCCAAAAATGGCCACTGTGAAAGGGTCCGAGCTTACCTGGATGTATAAACTGAGCATGGGGTGCAGGGTTTGGAGTTAGACTGCTTGGAATGGAATCCTGGCTCCAACACCCACCCTCTGTGTGACCTTGGGCAAGTTACTTAACCACTCTGTGCCACAGCTTCTTCAGTATATGACTCAGATAATTATCAGTACATAACACGTAAGCTGGTTGTAAAAATTATCTGAGTTAATTCATGTCAGTCCTCTGGAAAGGACTTAGTTAACAAATGTTGATTATTGTTACCATTATTGCATATCATATTTAAAAAAAATCATTACTGAAATTTAACCATATTAATTCCCAATATTCTTTTAAAATAAGTGGCAAATTGAAATAAACAACAAATCTGGAGATGGAAAAAACACAGGCTTATGATTAGGTTTTGTTTTGTTTTGTATCTTTTCTTCTCTGTAGTATACTAGAAAGAAAATGTAACTTGGGTTTAAATTCTGGTTTCTTTGGTGGTTTAGTAGCTGTGTGAACTTGACTAATTTAGTTGACTTCTCTTAGCATCAGTTTCCTCATTTTAACGACAAGCATGATCCTGCTTTTCTCAGAGTATCGATGTGAAGTCCAACTGAGATAGCATATGAAATGTTTACGGGCCAGTGCTCAGCACAGAATTGCAACTTAACAGATGTTGGTTCTTTTCTCTCTGGATCAAAATCAATACAATTGTACTTTAGTTGGGCATGACGGAAACCACATCTTTAAAAAGTAGCTTTATGTTTATGAAATAAAAATGCTCAATTACATGCTCAATGTAAAAACAGATGTGAGAAAAGTATGAAGATGTAGAAATTACCTAAAACTCTAATATTCAAAGAGAATCACTTCTAACATTTTAGAAAATAGCATTTTTTCCAGACATTGCTTTTTCCATTTATGACTTAGACTTATGAATAGACAGTTATATAGATAGATTTATAAAATACATGCTATTTTAGAACTTGATTTATTTTTCCCCTGTGGGTATCATTCTGTATCAATACATACAGACAACATTATTAAATGATTGTATAGTATTCCATTTTAAGTTTTTTGCATTAGTTAATTACCACCAAAATGATAGATATTCAGGTTATTTCCAATTTGTCTCTATTAAAGCAGTGCTGCAACACTGCATACACAAGTAACACACATGCACATATATCTTTTGTGCTTGAGCAACTTTCTACATGTACATTCTGAAAGTAGAATTACTGCATTAAGGTGGATACACAGTTCATATTTTGATGCAATTTATTATTCCAATTGCTTTGTTTATTGGAAAATTAGTGAGAACATGCATCATATTTTATGAAATTTGGAGGGGGGCAGTAACTTGCCCAGACTATAAGAGTATGGTACAGCCACTTATTAATAGCACCCAATACTCTCTCTTAATAAATTCCATGTAATATAATTAAATTAATTTGCATGTGATTTAATTTATATTTATTTATTTATTATAACTTTACATAATAGAAATACTGTACTTGATTAAATGTAATATCTGTAGTAATTTCTATTTCAAATTTAGCTTAGGGTTTGGAATGCAAGGGAACCATTTCAATGTCATGTTTTGAGGCAAAAGCAGATTTAGCTGAAATCATTTGGACTTGTCTCTCCTTTTTCAACTATATCCCACTCACTTAAAAGGGTAATGGAAATTATATCTATGTGTGTATATGTGCGTATCTGTTTACATGTATGTATATGAATATGTTTATGTTTGTATATACAGACTTGCATAAACATAGATATAACAAAATGAAATAATTTAAGAAAACAACCCTATCTTCTGTTTTTTATTTTCTTTTAATTTTATTATTATTATTCTTTTTACATTACACCATGTAAACATTTTGGGGGCCCTTTACCAATTTCTCCATAACTCCCCCTCTCCTTCTCCCTTTCCATCCTCTGGTGTTCTCAGTTCTGTTCTCTCCTTTTGAAAGTTCAAGGAGTTGTTGTGAGTGCTGTATCCTTGCTTCTTTCATTTTTTATTTTTGTTTTTGTTTTTTCTGCTCCAATTTATGAGTGAGGACATGTGGTATTTTTCTTTCTATGCTTGGCTTATTTCACTTAGCATAATTTTCTATAAATTCACCCATGTTTCTGTGAATGGCAGAATTTCATTCCTTTTTATGGCAGCGTATTATTCCATTGTGTATACATATACAACATTTTCATTATCCAGTCGTCCACCAATGGACATTTAGGTTGGTTCCAACTCTTAGCTGTTGTAAATACAGCTGCAATGAACACGGGAGGGCAGGTATCCCTTTGACATGCTGATTTTTATTCTTTTGGGTATACACATAGCAGCGGGATTACTGGGTCATATGGCAGTTCTATCTGTAGCTGTCTGAGGAACCTCTATATTGTTTTCTGTAATGACTGTACTAATCTCCAGTCCCACCCATACTGGAGGAGGGTTTCCTTTCTGAGCATCCTTGCCAGAATTTGTTATTCTCTGTCTTTTTGATAATAGCCAGTCTGTCATGAGAAAATATCTCAGTAAGGTTCTTATTTGCATTTCTCTGATTCTTGGTGATGTTGAGCATTTTTTCAGGTGTCAGTTGGCCATTTGTATATCTTACTTTGAGAAATGCAAATTCAGATCCTTTGCCCATTTTTTAAAATGGATTACTTGTTTTTTTACTGTTAAGTTACTTGAGTTCCTTGTACATTTTGGATGTTAATCTCTTGATGGATGCATCATTTGTGAATGTTTTCTCCCATTCTGTAGGTTGTCTTTTTGCTATGTTAACTGTTTCCTTTGCTGTGCAGAAGCTTTTTAGTTTGATATAATCCAATTTTTAAATTTTTAAATTTTTTTTTTTTTTTTTTTGTCTTTTTCCGTGTCCAGCAAC